>NC_141148.1:139020261-139172067 GCF_053477565.2 Lygodium microphyllum
GCACAAGAGCAGAGCATATTCAGGACCGGTACGCACTAATCCGATTCGAAGGGAAAAAGCATAAAGGAAAGAGCCTGCTTTTGGCATGGAAGGAGGAGAAAAAGATGAGGCTCGAGACAGGGATGAAATGTGTGAGAATCCCTGGTCCTGTGAACTCCCTGGTCCTCTGAAACCGAGACGGATTCAGGGCCTCAAACGGAAGACAATTGTAGTGATGAAAGCAGACTTAGACTGATAACGAGAAGCGCAGAGGTTATCCACTCCAGTTCAGCTATCATAACATTGAATCAAGCAGAGCTGACAATAATGTTTCTGGAGGAAAAGAAGGGGGACTATATGGCGCCGTGAGGGAAAGAGATTGCTCCTTTTCGATCCTAATAGGAAGAAGAAGAAGAAGGTTGTGAATCAGGAACTGGAGGAAACGAAAGTAGTGTGAGGCTGCGGAACTTCGCTTGAGTATGACAGAATTACAAGTGGCAATTAAAGAGCATGAGGAATTTGTAAAAAGGCTAAAGAAGGAGAAATTGATGCTAGAACGCATCTTTGCTGAGCGTGAAGAACAGCTTGCTGAGTGATTGGAGGGGATGAGTTCTTTTTTGCCTTCATCACAGAATGCAAGGACATATATTGAATCTCTATGCACAGTTCGCTAGTTTGAAACCAGACTTGGTCATAGCTAAGAAAGGAATCAACGACCTTGCCTGTCACCACTTAAGTAAAAATAATATAAGTGCAATTTGAAGAGTACGAAAAGCTGACAATAACAGAATTGCGAAAGCTTGTGGAGCTGTCATTGTCAATCGCCCTGAGGAGTTGCAAGAGTTTGATGTTGGAACAGGTGCTAGATTGTTCGAAGTAAAGAAAATAGGGGACTGCACGCCATCGGCATTATGGGTACTTCTGGTGTTTTTCGATGCGTAGATTACAGAGAGAAATGGATTTCCTATGAAGCAAGGCGTCTTGATGAAAGGTCGTGTAAGTGTATTGATGCACACAGATACTTCCTGCTTCAGGGGATATGGAAGGTGTAAGGGTTAGTAGTGTTTTCAATGGATTCCTTCGTAAAACATGAGCCTTGAGGGATTATTGATGAGTATTGAGATCCTTATCCTACTCTGCTTGCAAAACCCAGATGTCATCTATGTGACTAAATATCAGTACATAGATGGAGAAACATTTATTCAATTACAGCAACATTTTCCTTCTTGTTGCTGGCTTTCCCCTTCAAGAGTCCTCCTTAATGTAAAATTTCAGACCCAGTACTGGGAATGATGTCAAGAAACACCCCTGTACCAAGAAGCAGCCTGCTCGTAAAACAACAAACAAATCTATATCATGCAATTCAAACATCGCATCAGCATGCTCCAGTGTGGAAGTGAAATGTTGCAGACGCATGGACCTACATCCTGTGCATTCCATCTCTGCAGGATTCATGTTTGTGCTAGTTATTCCTAATGAATGCCCTATTGGTATCATATAGTAATGGTTCTCTTGTGACGGATCGGTGGAATTCAGTATGACTGGGTAATCATATGAACATAAGGATTGCATCTCAAAAGAACTTGCTGCATTCCTGTGATGTTATTGTCATGGCTTCTTGAGTGAACTAGGAGCTTTTGAGCTATGTGTCCAGTTCCTGCATTCATCCATGTACAACTTCTCAACTGCAGCTTTTATAGCATGTACATTTGATAACAAAGCGGTATTGGAGGTTGTATCATATTCATGACATCCATCATAGGTACAAAATGGGGCTTGTTTCTTGGTGTTTCTGTTACAAGACCCTCAATTGCAGCTGTCAACTATCTCACAAGATGAGCTGGACAAATACTTGGATTTGCAAGGTTTCACTCTTGTAGGTTATGGATGCACCACTTGTATTGACAATTCTGGAGAGTTACATGAGCTGATGCAATTACAGATAATGATATTATTGCTGCTGCAGCTATTCTGAGGGTTGAGCCATACACACAACATTGGGTATCCTTTAAACAATCTATGAAATCGGGATTACAGTTCTTATACTGCTCTTCAGTGCCACACTGCCCCACAGGGCAGGTGATTTCTGAGAGTTGTATCTTTCCAACTGATCAACATCACAGGAGGCACTTGCACTCATATTAGGCCTGGAACTGAAACTAAGTGTTGCTGGGGCATGATTGTTAAAAATATTATTTTGCTTATTCACTTGATTGGTCTTCTATCTTGAAATTAGTCAAGGTCCTCTGTGGTCACGACTTTGTTTTCGAAAACCCTTCGACAACGTCATTCTATATGAATAATACAGCAAATACATTAGATTTAATAACATATTTCAACGCTCAAACTCCCCTCCTCCCCTACCATTTAAGGTTTTGCCTCGTTGCATAGGTAAAGGGGTGATTTCATGTGTATTTCGCACGAAATAAGCAGTAAATACTCACAAAAATATATAAATGGGGATAACATGAGGCAAACCATCATGCTTTATCCTCATTATACACTCATAGATACGTCCATAATTTTCCTTGTCCATTTTCTATTTTTCCCCCTTTTAAAGAGCAAATTTTCCTAAGTTTCCTTATTTTTCCTTATTTATTATCAATAAAAATGGAAGAAAATTAGTATTATTTTAGAGCTATGGCTCTTGAGTCCTTAAACTACAACCATGTAGATTTTATTGGTGTTTTATTTCATGCTTTTCCGATTTTAAGCCCAAAAATCCCATTTTTACTCTAAAAACCATGTTTTTTGGGTTTTTCCCATTTATTTTCCACACTTTAAGTGTATATTTTCTGATTTTTTAAATTATGAAAGACTAAAACCAACAACAAACAACATGTCCATCAATTTTCAGTCCATATGAACATTGCTAACTTCATCAAATGAGAAAAAAGAGCCATTTTCTTTTTAAAAATGTCATTACTGTCTATTTTTCATTATTTTGGGTTTCAAAACTTGTTGCGGGTTTGCAAACCAGGCCCGTTTGATGCTCAGCCTGCCTCCACACTGCAATCTTTAGCACACCTTTGATTGGGAAGCAATCGTGTACCATGCCAGACGAGCATTCATCAACCGGGCTTCATTCTTCTTCACACGCAGGAACTGCCCCTTGTAGGAGAGAGAGAGAGGATAGAGAAGGACTAAAAATGAGAATTTTAAATCCTCCATTAAAACGGGCAAGCTTGCAGCCATCTTGTTCCTCTCCCTGCCCTGGTCAAGAATGTCCCTCTCTCTCTCCAAACAGGTTTGAATCGGAGAGGCAACAAGCAAAAATGAGGAGGTGCATTGACACTTCCCTTGTTCGATAGATTTTGCATTAGTTTCAAGGATTTTATTAAGCCTAAGGTTTAGAACATTAAAATAACTGGTTCATCTTTTTGTGTTCACACTGTTCCACAACTGGATTTTTCAATTTTGAATGCCCAAACGAACTCTGATTTGCAATTTGATTGGACAGCCGGCTTCGTGGCATCAAACTCTATCAACTTGGCCTCTCCCATGCACTTTACGGCTTCCCGATGGTAGCTGCTTTATAATGCCAAACCTTGTAGGGATTAAATGGAGGGTCAAATGACCTCCGATTAATGAATCGAGACTTGTGTTGGATTCCTGATGTCGAAATGCATCTAGGAAAACTCTAGCTCGGCCATCCACCAACCATTTGATTTTGCATGAAAATTGGCTCTTTAACACCTCTTGGAAATTTTCCGGCTCCAAAACGAGCTTCAACGCTTCAAGAATGGGTCCAAATTGGGTCTTAAAATTGAGCTCTCATATTGGAAGTTTTTGCCCTTCCCATTGTTGCACGACCACAGCCATTGGTAGCTCTAGCTTGGCCATTGAATTCCCTTAGCTGACGTTCTCTACCAAGTTTGGGACATTCTCTTTTGAAGTGTCCAGGTTCATAACAGTGGAAACATCACATGCTTTGATTGCTTCTTTGAGTGGGGACAAAGTCACTGATTGCATTTACCCTTGTCTTCTTCTGTTGGCCTTGACTTTGTTCTTGAGCCCTCTTGAATTAAGCTTTCAATATTCCTTGATTCTCGTCCTTGCAAGACCATGGTCTATTATTCCTAGGCTTTGGTTGGACTTCTTGGGCAATAGGTCCCGCTCTTATCAATGCGTCTTGCAAATCCAAAGGACGCATTGATTCCAATTGAGTGTTCAATGGTGGGTTCATCACATCACAGAACTTCAAAACTTGTTGGGGAATGCTCATGGCTGGAGCGTATTTCAACAAGGAGACAAATCTCGAGTAGTACACTTCCAGTGATAGGCCCAATTGTTTCAATTTGAAGAACTCATTCATCTTCTAAGTTCTGTATGTAGGTGGCATGCATCTTCCCTACACGACTTCCTTTAGCTTGTCCCAAGTTATTGTGCTTTCAAAAACTGCTTGGTCCTTACACCATTGCTTCCACCAGAGCCTAGCTTCTCCAGTAAGTTTGAGCTTGGCAATCATGGCCTGGTTCACAGGTGCTATTCATGCTGCACTGAAGTAATCTTCCATGGATTCAGTCCATACTTCGGCATCAGCTTCAACAATCTTCCCCTTTCTGTCGAATTCTAGTGGTTTAATATATTGGAGAAGAAACTTCTTCTCTTGTGCCTCCATTGGGCCTAGTGCAGACACAAGACTCTGGTTTTGCGCTTGGGATTTGTTGAGAATGTAAGCTTCGGTATTTGCGGGTGTGTATATGCAAAAGCACTCTTATGTGCTTAAGATTGTATGGTGCACGAATAGGGATGAGAGATGTGGACTAAAAGTATGCCACATAGGGCACACATGTAAAGTGTGGGTTGTATAGTGTCACATGGGGACACACATGGAAAGTGTGAGGGATCATTGATGGAGCATCTCCTCCTTTATATATGTAACTAGTCTATGCAATGAAATATAAGAGAGAAAACATTTGAGTGTGCATATTGTGTGCCTTCTGTTTATAGCCATGGAGTTCCTTGTCTATTACAATCCACCATAATTATGTGTCAATCATTTTGTACACACCATGATTAACCCCACATTGGGTTTCTTGACATGGTATCAGAGCCATCGTTAGGGCTCTTGATCATGGTGTTTTGTTAAAATGTATGTAGCTATATCATTGTATGCCATTAGTATGCTTTAGCCATTCCTTTTTTTTTTCAAAATCTTGCACACTCATTATCATTATGAACGCAAGTGAGGGGGCTGAAATTTTTTAGGATTACAAAGAGGCCATCAACATCAAATGAAGGAGCTTTGTATTATGGAGGCTGAAAATGGAGTTTTTCACAACAAGTGAGTGGTGCCATCATTATCAAAGAAGATGATGATAAAAGTTGAGGGTATTTTGTTATTTTACCTCTTTAGTTACTATTTTCGAGCATGGAAGAATGCTCAAATAGGAGAAAGGTTGTTGTTTGTGGAGATTGTTGTCCTATTGGCTCTTGCCCTTGAGCTAGGAGCATGTGAAGGTGTATGTGCTTACTGTCATTGGAAGAACAAGTATTGTTGGGCTGGTTGCAGTCCAAGATGGAGCATGTCAATTGAGGCATGTCTCATGTGTGTACTCAAGGATAGAGAAATGAAAGTTGGGTTGGCTTCAACAAAAATAAGTGAAGAGGAGGAGAAGCCAGTTGATATTCTTGGTCAAAAGATAGAAGCTGTTAGTCTATGATTCAGAAGCTATTAGCTCTTTATTGGGCTCTTCAAAGAAGCCCATTGATATTACTAGTACAACAAAAAGAGTTTCTTGCAAACATGGTGTTGCAAAGAGAAAGTTATGAGAAGGTGAAGCCCATAAAGATGTAGTGTTAAGAGAGCATGTTGATTTCAAAGGCCCATGAGGAAAAGTTGAGTCATTAGAGGCTGCTTCTACTACTCAAGTGGGAAATGAAACAATGGATGGACAGATATAGAAGCCTTCATCACTAAATACAGTACTAGGACCCACGAGCTCTGCTAAATGGTTATGGTGTCTTCCTGCAGGAGAGAATAGTAGTAGCAACTCGAGTGAGATGAAAAAACGGCATGTTTGCATCTGACACAAGCAGGGAGTGGTCACTTTGTAGTTGGATGAAA
Organism: Lygodium microphyllum; assembly: GCF_053477565.2. Lineage (NCBI taxonomy): Eukaryota > Viridiplantae > Streptophyta > Polypodiopsida > Schizaeales > Lygodiaceae > Lygodium > Lygodium microphyllum. The sequence goes on from NC_141148.1 coordinate 139,026,311, forward strand.
GTTGAGACCCTTGAATAGGAAGGCAGATATGGCAATCCATAGACAAAAATCATATTGTGAAAGTGGAAGCTCAAGACTTCAGCCAACATCAACTGCTTGGGAGTAACATCGGGCACAGATCATGATTAGGAAAACAATATTATGAAGTGTCGACAAAGAGGAGATGACAATGATGTGAATAAGGATTTCAAACCTGCTACGAAGGACAAAAACAGATTGAATCCTATCTAGAAGACCTTGCAAAAGAAAGGAACCCACGCAAAGGTTAAGAAATTGACCACGGCTAAGCGATTACCTCAAGAAACGAAGGAGCTACCCAGCCTATATAGAACAAATGGAAATGCTATAGTAGACAACACTCCTGGCAAGAAAAAGGAGCCTATTGTAGGTGTCAAGAGGAAAGAGACAAAAGGGAAGAAGAATGATAAGCTAGTAAGCCAAAAGGTAACTGAGGGAGAGAGTCCAAGAAAGCATGGCAAAAGCAAGTTGATGGCATAGAAAGAAGCTAAGACAAAGGAAGATGATAAGAAAAAGTCTATAGGTGTTGAGGCTTCCATGGTAGAAGAATGAAGAAGAAGCATGCGACTGTCCTACAGAAGAAGGAGTTCCAAGCCTGAGTCAAGGAGAGGGAGCAGGCCCTTGACAAGCATAACGGTGCAATTGAGAGCTATGAGGAAGCTCCTTTCGCACACGCTCAGGAGTAGAGGGAATCTACCATTGCTACAATTTGTGATGAGCAGAGGTGGAAGTGGATATGGAAAATAAGATAATGCCCATGTGGCTTCACAATGACCAATCATTTTTAAAAATAAAAAATAAAAAATATCACCACTATGTATGGGTATCTGAGCCTTATTGCTCAATAGAAGTTTGCACTCACCCATGGTATGAGGGTACTCTACCCGAGCCCACCTAGAGGCTCAAAATGAATGTATTTATATGCATGTGTGTCTCGACAAAGTGTCTGAGACAAGGTTGCACGAGAATTGGCTTGTGTTGGGTTCTCTGCCCGCTGAGACTAAGATCTCTGAAAGAATTTGTGAGTGCATCGTGTGTGCACATGATTGTTGCACAATGAGGTTTTTCATACCTTTCCCGAACATCTAGGATTGTTCAAAAAGGATGGGGTAAGCTCACTCGAGCAAGTGGTGCTCAAATGAACATTGTACATGCACATAAAACATGCATATGGTGGACTATATGTGTCTAGTCCTGTAAACACTCCAATATAGAATTGAAGGGGGGGTGTTGAAAGGTAGCAATTGCAGTCATGTAATGCTACATTGGATGGGTGATAAGGTAAAGTAAAATGCCTCGCTTAAGAGGGGGTATTGAGAATGTAAGCTTCCGTGTTTGTAGGTGTGTATATGCGAAAGCACTCTTATGTGTTTAAGATTGTATGGTGCACGAATAGGAATGAGAGATGTGGACTAAAAGTATGCCACATAGGGCACACATGTAAAGTGTGGGTTGTATAGTGTCACATGGGGACACACATGTGTCAAGAATCGCGTGGTGGGGGGACTTGCTCAAGATGCTGCACCGAACACACACAGAATGCACAAGGAGAAGCTCACTCAAGAGACAAGAAGAGAGATGGAGGCCAAAACGTTTTATTGCTGATTTCTTCTTCTTCTTCCACACACTTTTCAAATGTACACAAAGTATAGATAAGATACAACATAAAGGAAAGTGGCCTACTAAGTCAAACAATGCATAAGCGACTACACTAGCTAACTTGCGCTATAACTATGCCAGTTGTAAATAGGTGTAATAACCTGAATATAATAAGTAATGAGTCAATGGCCATGTGAGAGTCATAATGACTACCAACGTGCTAAGTGTAGACGTGTGGACCCATCTAATCAGGCGGTCCATCATCAATGTCCACATATGTTGAGCTTGTCATCTCAACACTCCCCCTCAAGCTCAACTGCATCTCTGCAACTCCAAATAAGCTTCGAAACTTTTGAAGCTTCTCTGTACCCAATGCCTTCGTGAAGATGTCAGCTCTCTGATCCTGTGTGCTGACATACACCAAGTCAATCTCACATGCTAGTACCTTCTCTCTCACAAAGTGGTAGTGTACCTCAATATGTTTTGTCCTAGCATGGAACACAGGGTTCCTAGCCAACTGTATACTGCTCATGTTATCACAATAAATGACAACTGGACCTTCCACCTGCACATCCAAATCAACCAATAACTTTTGCAGCCATACTACCTCACATGCTGCAATAGCAGCACCTCTATACTCAGCCTCTGTACTCGACAAAGCAACTGTAGATTTCTTTTTGCTACTCCAAGCAACTGCTGCACTACCAAGAGAGAACATGTATCCAATGGTAGATCTTCTATCAGACATACTACCAGCCCAATCTGCATCTGTGTATCCAAACACCTGTACCTCTGTACCTGCCTCATAGAAAAGTCCATAATGTAATGTGGATTTCACATATCTCAATATGCGTCTGATTGCATCCAAATGTGGCTTTCTAGGTACTTAGATAAACTGACTCACAAGACCAACAACGTAGCTCAGGTCTGGCCTGTAATGGTCATGTAGATCAAACTCCCCACTATCCTCCTGAACATAGTAGGATCTTCTATCTCATCCCCAACATCAGCACTCAACTTTACATTCTGCTCCAACGGGACTGAAAGTGGTTTGCATGCTGTCATACCATACTTGGACAACATATCCAAGCCATACTGTCTTTGGGACAGCCATATACTATCATCACATCTAATCACCTCAATGCCAAGGAAGTACCTTAGCTCACCTAAATTCTTCATCTCAAACTTCTTCTTCAAAAAATCCTTGACTTCAACAATCCCACTATCACTATCACCTGTAATAATCAAGTCACCCACATAGATGACTATGATGACCAAGCCTGCATCTCCCTTTCTCACATAAAGTGAGTGATCAGCATCAGAAACATAAAATCCAATATTGACAAGATGCTCTCTAATCTTGTCAGACCATGCTCTAGGTGATTGCTTGAGCCCATAGAGTGCCTTCTTCAACCTGCACACATATGTGGGATGCTCTAAATCTTCATAACCTAATGGCTAATCCATATACACTTCTTCTTGCAAATCACCATGCAAGAAGGCATTCTTCACATCCATTTGCTGCAACCTCCAACCTTTGGCTGCTGCCAAAGCAATCACACATCTGACAGTTGCCATCCTAGCAACTGGATTGAAGGTTTCATCATAATCTATGCCATATGTCTAGGCATAGCCTTTTGCAACCAGCCTAGCTTTGTACCTGCTAATAGAACCATCAACATTGTGCTTAATCTTGTAAACCCACTTACATCCAATAGCTTTCTTGCCCTTCGGCAATGATATTAGATCCCAAGTATTATTGGCCTCTAATGCAGCCATCTCCTCATCCATTGATGTATCCCAATGAGCATGACCAACAGCCTCCTCAAAACATGTGGGCTCAACATCCTCAACTAGTTTCACCATATAAGCATAATGGTGAGCTGCATAACCTTCAAAACCAAATCTTTTAATAAGGTATCTCACCCTGCTAGACCTGCGTACCACTGGATCACTCAATGGAATCTTTGCATTAACACGTGCTCTTTGAACACCTAGAGTCCTCACTGAAGGAATGCCAAGCTCATCATCTAAGCTCTCTGAGCCACTGGAGTCTCCATCAAGAACTGCATCAATGCCTTCTGACACTTTATTCTTTCCTTTGTCTTTACCTGTAGTGCTACTAGATGCACCCGAAGATGTAGAGGTACTCCTTAGTCTCCTAGACCAAGGACTACCAGATGATGTCTCTGGTCCACTAAGAGTTCGTGATTCTTGCTTTTCAGCCTGTACATGAGTGTCATGATCATCATCATCATCCAATGCATCACCACTAGATACATACCAACTGCTCATTTCATCAAAGATGACATCCCTGCTCACTCTGAAGTTACATGTGATAGGGTTATAGCAGTGATACCCTTTTTGCTCTAAAGAGTATCCAATAAAGACACATTTTTCAGCCTTTGGATCTAGTTTCTTCCACAACTCATCTGGCACATGAACATACGCAATGCAGCCAAACACTTTCAAGTGTGAAACATCAGGCTTCTTACCTGTAAAGCATTCTTCAGGAGTCATACCATGAACTGCAGCTGTGGGAGTTCTGTTCATAATATAAATAGCAGTATGAATAGCCTCAGACCAGAAATGCTTAGGCATATTCTTTTTAGCCATCAAGGCGCATACAACTTCTGCAATATGCCTGTTTTTCCTTTCTGCAACCCCATTTTGCTGTGGGGTATATCTGCATGTGAACTATCTCTTTATCCCATGAGACCTCAGAAAATCACTGAACTCATTCGAGAGGTACTTTCCCCCTCCATCTGACCTCAAGCACTTTACTTTCAAGCATGTTTCTCTTTCAACTGCATCCTTGAAAGTTCTAAAGTGCTCAAACGCTTCACTCTTTTCCTTCATAAAATATACCCACAGCTTTCTAGAACAATCATCAATGAATGTGACAAAGTATGAATTGCCTCCAAGAGATACATTTTGTGTAGGCCCCCAAATGTCTTTATGCACAACATCAAGGATATTTCTGCTTACATCTCTGTCATGTGAAAAGGGTTGTCTTGCCTGCTTACCAAACTGACATGCTTCGCATACCTTATGAAATTCTGCAACTCTAAATGTAGGCAAACCTGTAACCAACCCTTTGGACTGCATTAATTTCAGCCTTTGTACATTTCCATGTCCAATGCGTTTGTGCCAAATTTCAATATCTGCAACAACACCTTTTCCTTTAGCATACATAGCAGTATTCATAATAGGAATTCTAGCATCCAAAGTAAACATACGTCCAACTCTACTTCCCTTTGCAACTAACCTGTACTTGTCATTGAAGTCTTCTACAAAGCAGCCCTTTGCATTAAATCTCACTTGTAGCCCTTGCTCTACCATTTGACCGACTGACACCAAGTTCTTTGTAATAGATGGCACATGTAATACATCTGAAAGACTCTTTGTCTTACCATCATTCAAGGACAAGGGAACTTTTCCAATATGTGAAATTGGGTGGCATGAATCATCGCCCGTCTGCACATAACCTGCATTTTGCAAATCCTGCATCTCTCCAAACCATTCTGCATGGCTGGTCATATGATTGGATGCACCTGAATCAACATACCAAACACCATCATGTGTTCCCTTTCCTGTAACAGCATTCAGCATATGTTGCATAACAAACAGACGTTCATTTTTATCTTCATTCTGTCGTGAAGACGATGCATAGTTTCCTTGCTGCAACTTACCATTGGGGATATCATCTTTCTTAGCATAACATTGGGCTGCAATATGACCTGTTTTGCCATAGTAGTGACACACAATACTAGAATTGTTAGAGCCTCTGTTTTGCCATCCACCTCTTCCTCGAAAGCTCCCCCTGTCTCTAAAGTTACCACGACCTCCTGAAACCTGCATATCACCAAATTACTGATTCAATCTGTTTTTTTGGTTGTCACTACCACGTTCTGTACTACGGCCTCTTGAAGAGAACCTGCCACGTCCCCTTCCTGAACTAGAGTAGAATGCTTGGACCTGTTCACCACTTCTTTCAGATGTCTCACTCTGCATGTTGATCTCTTTAGTGATCATAAGGGAGACCAACTCATCAAAATCCGAAAATGGCTTTCTGACATATACGGAAGTTACAAAAGACTTCCAAGCCTTTTCATTGTTAAGTCCACCCAAGGTAGACGACACTAAATCATCACCATCAAGCATTGCATCAATTGCTGCCAAGGCATCTCCAATGCTTCTTACCTTCAGTGCATACTCATTGATAGACATCTTTCCTTTCTTCAATGTATTCAACTCTTGCTTGAGTTGATTCTTTCGTGCCTTTGTATTTACAGAAAACACACTTTCAAGTATGGTCCAAGCGGCATATGAATTCTTTGCATTTCTAATGTGTTCCAGCATATTATTGTCAATTACTGCAGACAACCAATACATGACCTTTTTAACTTTTGCATTCCATTCCTTCCGTGCCTTTGTCTCTTCTGCAGTTGGAGGATCACTCACGGCTCCTTTTCTTCACCTGAAACAAACTCGTAGAGGCCTTTTCTAATAAGGAAATTTCTGACACGGAATGAAGGGTAGTTGTTCTCGTCGAGCTCCTCAATGATGGGGCTTCCAGTGTTCTCTGCCATTATCACAAAATTAATACCAAATAGCAAGCAAATCTTCTGCAACCTTCGACCTATAATGCACAGCAATACACCAGACAGCCTTTTTCACTGTTTGCTCAACAATACATGCAATCTGCAACTAGTTTGCAGATAAACCTTGTGTTTACTCGCTGGTAAACACCTTTGAATTTACAGATCTGAAATCTGTGACCTGCGCACCCACTTTCGGTCAACACATTTGAAGTCACAGTGTACCCTGAAACTGCAATCTGAGTCTTTTGCTCAACCCTGCTTCGGTGCCTCCACAGGCACAATCCAAGATAAAGAGTGGAAGAATGGGAGAGGTTCTTACCCATGGCTTGCTTGCTCAAGCCTTGCTTCTTCTCCTTTGCTTCAGCCTTCGAAATCAGCATCTCTCAGTGGTGCGGCTCTGATACCATGTCAAGAATCGCGTGGTGGGGGGACTTGCTCAAGATGCTGCACCGAACACACATAGAATGCACAAGGAGAAGCTCACTCAAGAGACAAGAAGAGAGATGGAGGCCAAAACGTTTTCTTGCTGATTTCTTCTTCTTCTTCCACACACTTTTCAAATGTACACAAAGTATAGATAAGATATAACATAAAGGAAAGTGGCCTACTAAGTCAAACAATGCATAATCGACTACACTAGCCGAATGGCGCTATAACTATGCCAGCTATAAATAGGTGTAACAACCTGAATATAATAAGTAATGAGTCAGTGGCCATGTGAGAGTCATAATGACCACCAACGTGCTAAGTGTAGATGTGTGGACCCATCTAACCAAGCGGTCCATCATCAATGTCCGCATGTGTTGAGCTTGTCATCTCAACAACATGGAAAGTGTGAGAGATCATTGATGGAGCCAAACCCATTTAAAAACAACTTCCTTAATTAAGCATTTTAGGAAATAGGGTTCATTTGTGTAACTTACGGCATTGACACAAAAGCAATCCATGCAAATACTTTGGAAGTAAACTTTATATTATCATCTTAACTGAAATACAAGTCTCATCCAAAAAGGACAGATTTTGCAATCTGTGGGGATGTGTCTTATTTCCTTCAAGTTTTTGCCCTTGCACTAGTAACAGGGCCTCGAGAATTCATTCGAGTCATGTAGATCGTTTGATAGGGCTAGGAGGCAGGAAATTTATAGCTAGAGCCTCCCTTGGCATCCAAGCGTCCTCCTATATTCAAACTAACCCATGAAGAGAGCTCTTATGGCAAGTTTGGTCCACGTTCCCGTCACGATTATTTAGAACCCCCTTGGCTAGGGTTGGGAGCCAGCTGGGGGTAGCTTGGTGTGCCCTCCTTGATTTCAAAGTGAATCATTAATAAAAATTTCTTTTGTGATCTTGAGTCATGCATTCCTTTTGCAGACATTGAGTCTAGATTCATAGGCACAAACAATCAATGAAGGCGAGTGCTCAAGACATCTGCTAAGGTGGAGTCCGCATCTTAAATGCCTAGTGTTACCCTTCTTGGGTCTTTCTTGCCTTGTCGTCATTTTTCATCATTTTCTCAGGGATAGAGAATACCCTCTTTCTTGACCTCACTTCTATGTACTAGGGTAGAGCAATCACGCTATAGTTTCAGATGACGGCTTCCCTAGGTTACTATCCTTTGGTTCCTATCTTAAGATCTTGGTCTAGGGTTTTGTTTGGTAAATCTTTTTTTTTTCCATCTTAGAACTCTATGGGGTTCTACGTTCACCCTAGGGTCTCCTCCCTTCAAGATAATAGGAACTGGTGTTTACTCCTCTTGCAAGTCAAGTAGAAACCAAGTCTATTTACCATTTCGAAACAGTTGTGAGCATCAAATGTAGCTTGGCGAATATTCATTCTCCGTGTGGGTACTACATTCGAGCTTCCTTGTCTTAGCTTTGTGATGCTTCATATTGTGAGAATGATATACCAAAGAGTGTTTTAGGTCCATTGTAGATGGCAGTTGGGGTAGAGACCAAAGTGCATATTGACTCCAAGTCAAAATATGGTCATAAGGACAAGTTGATCTATTTGCGACTAAGGTCCTAGCTAGATTGAGCTGAATCTTGGCTTTGCTTATCTGCCAGGACTTCATTTACCAAACCATTCCTTTTAGTTAAGCTCAACATTTCACATGCACATCTTAATCTACCTTTTTGGATGCGTATTTTATTATGTGGTGCAATTGAGGCTATTCATGATGCCATGCAAGTCCCAATGCAAGTCTTCCCTGAGTTGTCGATGCGATGCAAGTTCCCTATTCATAAAAATCCCTTCTAGCACACTTATGCAACTCAAAAGGCATGACCTAATCACTCAAACGCGAGTGTACATGCATTCATTGTAAATGCAAGTTAATTCTCAATGATGGTCGGTGTTCAATTCTCAATGATGGTCGGTGTTCCATTATCTATACGAAATACTTATGTACCTCGACAATCTATGATGCGTCTGTGAAAGTTAGATCCTAATACTTGAATCTATTTCTGACAAATCATGATTATTAAACCCTTTTCAGTTACCTTTCAAAATATGCAAATTACCTGATGCAAGATATGACTTTTTCCTAATGACGCCCATGCTCAAATATTCAATTTCAGTTTTCTAGACATGGTAGCGGTACCTGGTTTTGGAGTGTTTAGTTAGTGTTCCCGCCTCATAAACCCTTCGTGTTGATGGTGGCGTCTTTGCCCGATCCTTCTCCCGTAGTCGCAGCTTTTTCATTTACTTGGGAGAGCTTATGCTTTGGGGACATTTTGGAGTTGGAAAGAGACCTTCACTTCTTTCAAAGGGCTCCTTGGTGCTGGAGTTCCCTGCGCTCGCCTTGACTTTTGCGGTCTAGAGGTAGCCAATGGAGTGAATACGGAACTTGTAGTGGGGAGAAGCGGTACTCGAGCCTTTTCCCAATTAGGGAGTTGTTCTTGAACCACTTCTCTCCCTCCCTTACCCTTGTTTACTCTAGATTTCCCTTCCCTCTCCTCTATCTCTCATTCTCTCCTTCACTACCTCTCCCTCTCCTTCTCACAATTTTGATGGCAAAAAGGAGGGGGGGAGAAGAACAATGGTCTCCTAAAAGAAAAAGGGGAGGATAATGAGTTATAATGGAGGGATGGTGATGGTTTAGGAGGACGAAAGAAGAGTATTTTTTTCCCTTGTTAAGGGGGTGGGGGGATTTTAATGGGGGGGGGGGGGGGGGGAAGGGTATTATGGGGAGGGGGTGTGACACGAGGTCCCCTTCCTCTTCCTCCATTCAGATGGCCAAAAGGGCCTTTCCCCATGCAATCACCAATTATGTACAGCTCCCTCCCCCATCTCATAGTTCGACTCCTTCTCCATTTTGGGGTTCAACTCCACCTGCCCTCATTGATGTGCAATTGTACTCCCCCTGCCTCTGCCAACTAGATGGTGTTGACAGGGGGAGAGTTGATGAAAAAAAAATCATTTATTATTATTATTTTTAATAAAAATAAGGGGGATTGATGGCGACGATGGTGGAATAAAAAGGGGGGGTCTCTATAATGGCGACAGGACGACAGCTATTACATATGTGGTGGCATAGGCACAAGTGCCTTTACCCCCAACACAGATTTTAGATTTTTCTGTAATAGTAGGTTCAATTGTTATGCGTATGCAATCAAACTTCTATTTTGATGATGCTTCTCAAGTGAGGCTTATCAACACACTCCTTTTAAATACAACTTTCTCTTGGTTCACACTCTTACTTAAGAATGAGTCTTCTTTACTTTATCATTTCAAATATTTTATTTCAAGAAATATTTGCTACCTTTGTATAACTGAGAATTCACAACTACTTTCTCAGCTACCTTTGTAGACACCAATAGAGCTAGAGTTGTTGAGACCAAAATAAGAATTTTACATCAACAATCTATATCAAAATCATCTTATGTATTTGAATTCAAATGACTCACTTGTAATTTGACTTGGCATGATGATTATTTTATTAGTAAATTTTGTTGGGGACTAAATGATTATGTTAAAAAATCTTTTGTTAACAATACTAAGACTTCATGTATTAAGAGACTTCATTTCTCAAGCAATATAATATGATAATTTTATATTTAAGAGATGTCAAGAGAAGCACCATATGGCTTCATTAAGTTTAGATGCCATGATAACAATGACCTCCAAGAAAATAAGAAATCAAAATGGAGCCTATATAGATTGATTTAGCTTGATTCAAGCCATTTTCAACTCAAGAAAAGCAATCAACGTTTTATTGATAATATACTATAATTATAAAAGACTTTGCATAGTCATTTTCAAGAAACATTGATATCCCACTACGATACGGACCATGTGGTTGGATGAAAATAAAGAATTCTAAGAAGATTCCTCCTTGTTTGTTGATGCTACTTCAAGTTTTATGTTGTTGCCAATAGCTTATAACCTACAATCCCAACTTGATGTTAGAGTAGCTTTGAACTATGGAGTTTCTACTTGTTTGAAAACTCATCCTATAAAAGTAACAATGAGAGACTTTGTAACAAACATAATATTCAATATCATATATTACCCAAGCAATCCAATCATCATTGGTCTATCTTGGCTCAAACTACACAATCCTATTATCAATTGTAAAACTCAAAAAGTCAAACTAAGGCTAGGACAATTTACTAAAAGAGAGAATATAAGACCAACTTACATTGTGGAAAGACTATATTCATGAGAGCATCCAAGCCTATTAATGGTATTTGGAATAGGCTAAATTGGAATGTCAAAGTATAAGTTCAGAGACTCTTTTTTAAAATCATGAGGCAAAGGAGTGACATCATTGGATTGTGGTGATTGTGGTTGTGGAACCATCTTCGAGCCTTTGAGTCATCAAACTAAAGAAGGTAAGTTAGGTGATTTCACTACAACTCAAGCTAGCCTTGTGTTCTTGATTTCTTGGGTTGGAGAGAATGATGCTTGGTTAATTAGAGCAGAGTGTTGAGAAACAAGGTGAGAGATTGTGGCCAATGTGAGTTGCAACTTCTAAAATAATAGAAGTCCATCCAAAGTCCTGGTTGTTGGTGCGTTTGGCTCAAAATTTTGGTTCCATTGTCAGGATCAAGGATGGTGCAACCGTCCCGGTTCTCACACTCCTACATGGCGGAATAGGAGGCTTGTGCATGGTGTGGATAGGATCGATGGGGTACCAATCGTCCATGTTTGTCGCTAGCATCTTGAAATCTATGCAGCTAGGTTAGGATAGCCGAATCGAGAGGAACCGGTTCATTGGATTGAGATTGAAAAAATAGGATTGTTAGAATAGAAAAAAAACACAAAACACAAACTCAAAAACAAAAAAAACACAAAATGAAAACACCAAAACAAAAGATAAGACGAAAACTCAAACTCAAAACAAAAAATACAAAACTCAAAACTCTTCCTATTGGACATCTTTTGTGGCAACATTGAGTGACGAGGGTTCATTTTTCTTTCTTTTATCAATGGTTACATGTTCATGGTTGCATTCTAACCAAATGTATTATTGCCGTTGTACTCACCTTGTGAAGTTCTTTTCTTGTTGAGGTTGAAGAGGAAGAAAGCAAATAAGGTCATGAAGAAGAAGAGAGAAAATAGTAGGGAGTGAAAATGTAAGGGAAAAAGAGATGTAAGCAAAAGGTGAAGGGGATAGAATAAGAGAAGTATTCCAAGAGGAGGAGTAAGTAGGAAAAGAAGAGGTGAGAAGAAGGGGGTAGAGAAGAAAAAAATCTTAGAAGGAAGAAGAGTAGGAAAAAAGGACGTCACTCACTTGCATCCTCACACACATCTATTTATGCACCCCCCACACCCTACATCTACCCACATAGTCACTACACATCCTCATTCACTCACCATACACACACGTGCACACACCTTCTTTTCACATGCATACTCACACTAAAGAACCCCATTCACTCAATAGCACCACCTCACTCACTCACACCACCTCTCTCACTTGCACCACCCCTCACTCACACCATTTCACTCACTCGAACCACTCCTCACTCACATCACCTCCTTTGCACCACCACACTCACTCAAACAACCTCTCAATCACACTACCTCACTCACTCAAACCACCCCTCACTCGCACCACCTCACTCAATCGCAGCACGACACTCACTCAAACCACCCCTTCTTTGCACCCCCACACTCGCTCAAACCACCCTCACTCAAGCCACCTCACTCACTCAAACCACCCCTCACTCACACCACCTCACTCACACATTTACACACACTACTATAAAAGCCCACTTAGACTTCACTAACACTCACATCTCACTTATCCTTCACTCACACTCACACCTCACTTATCCCTCACTCATAATCACTCACTCACACTAACCAATCACTCCCATACTCACTCGCACTCTCACTTATGCAAACACTATGCCCCAAGGCTTACTCATACTTGTCTTACTCACATCCTAAATTTGAACCTCTTGCTTTACATATTTGTATCAATGTGCCATCCTTACTTGCCATATTGTTAGCATGCCATAGTTGTGATACTTTGAGGAATTGCTTGCACCCATGCACATTGTATTGGAAATGAAGAAAGCTTGATTTTTCACACCTCAATCTTGTGATTTTTTGAATCAAAGTGTTGCAAAGTGCCTTGATAACTTGTGGTTTTGAAGTCAAGAATTTGAACTAAATATATTAATGACTTAAGAACTCAACAAGGAGCTTGATAACTTGTGGGTTTTGAGGTTAAGAATTTGAAGTAATATCTTAATGACTTAAGAACTCAACAAGGATCTTGTTAAACTAAGTTACCACCTCATCATATTGTAAGGACCTGGCACACATTGCACATAGCACCTAGGCAACCTCGACAACACACACTAGGATGACATTACCTTAGGTCATTTAGGATAATAGTATACAACCACAACAGTCACTTTCACATCTACATATGGGACACATTGCAAGTCATTAGGGGGGAAATCATCCAACCAAGTCACCATCACCATGTGCTCCATTCCAATCATTACAAGGGACTCGATGAATAAAATATTGTCGATCAAGCTACCACAAGTCTTAAACTGACAAGCCTAGAGAGTTGAATGAGAATACCCACACCAAGAGCCACACAAGACCATTGCAAGAAGAGTTGAAGAGTTTTCCATCTGGCTATTAAGAGCCTTACACTTTCTTGACGTGCCTCATAGTGGACTCAACCTTAGGTCTCGAATTTCTAAAGCCTGATGAGTCAACACAAATGGGTGAATATTCTCATCCATCTATCCATTCACATATTGCTAGAGCTAGCAACAAAAGAGCCTCGACCAAAGCTAGCAGACCAAGTGGTGCTAGATAAATTTCCAAGGACTAACCTTAGATGCTTTGAGTGTAGCATCACTCACATGTATCATGACTATCCAACACACAACGTTTCCCTTGTAGTACCCTAACTAGGTCTACCATGCCTGATATAGGAAAGGTCCAAGCCACAAACACTAATCTAGAAGATGAAGATCTAATACCTCTTGCATACCTTAGGGTCAAACTAACTACCAAGCGAGAGCTCATCATTGACACTCTCATAGATGAAGGTTCAGAGTACAACATCTTGATCTATGAGGTATGGATTAGTCCAAACCGATGCAACTACCAAGCCGTATAGAGGAACAACCTATTCCCTCTTAGGACAATGCAAAATTATCTTGATTGTTGAGACTAAAAGCATGCCCAAGTGTTTTATGTGCTTCCAAATTGAGAAAATATGGGAAATGAAGTCTTACTTGGAAGACCTTTCAAGTGTGCAATCACATGCATTGTGGACTACAAAGCACATCGTATACACCTAAGCTTACGAGACATGGAGCTAGTCACTACTTTCAAGAAAGGAAACCTTGTCTCTTCTCTAGAGAAGAGCAAGAAGCTTGTCTCAAAGCCATATCAAATGCCTAGAGAGGATAGTGAGAGAGTTCTTAATGAACTACTCACGGCACACAAGAACAAGAGAGAACCGCTTAGTAGGAAGACTCCTTGAACCAAAGGAAAGACCACAACTACTAGAAACACTACCACAACTTCTCAAGCTATTGGGAATAGATTTGCATCTAGAAGGGGGAAGATATTTAAGGCAAGTAATTGCAAGCGTCAACGGAGAGCTACCATAAGGCCATGATGGGCGCCCGAAGCGTTGCTCCATGCTCAAGGGTTCTATGTGGGACATTGTTGGATTTGGTTAGCAAAACCACTCCTAAAGCCACCTCTAGTGATCACAATTCAAGTTCCATCCAAATCCAAGAGAAAGAAAAAGAGACATACACACAGTTATAGGTCATGGGCCAAGATACCTGAGGAGACAACACTAGATAAGTTAGTAATTGACGAGCTAGTTCCTATGACACTTGACCCCATAATTCCAAAAGAGCAACCACTTGAAGTTGCTGCTAATCCACAAGAGGAATTGGTAGTGCCTAAAAAGTCATCATGGAAGGAGGAAAAGCTAGATCCAAAGCAACCACTTCCATGTGAGGTTGCTCAATTTGAAATGGAAAGTCCAAGGATAGATGAGATAAAGCCCTCAAGTGTTGACAAGCAACATCCCCAGGTTGTTTCTAGTTCTTCAAAACAACCAAAGTCTCCTTGAAACCAAGAACCTTTGTCATGCAAACCAAAATAGAAAATGTGGTAGTAGCAGCCTAGTGTAGCTGATTAATTTAAGGAAAAGGATCCACAAGGGATAGCTCAAAAAACATCAAAAGAGAAATGACCTCCCTTTGCGAGTGTTGTCACAAATAAATATGGAAATACCAAGACCATGACTACTTCCAGTCAATTAGAGGATCCAAGTGCATAGTCATCTTTGACTATCAGATTGTCCACTCCACTGAATCAAATGTTACTATTTCCAATTCTAAGACGGAACCCATACAATCACAGCCCTTAGCTGTGACCAAGACTGTCACTTCAACTAAAGAACAAGCCTCTATTACTTTATTCTCACACAAGGATATAGAATCTAGTGTATAGAGCATAATGAATCCATTGATTTACAAGTCATGTTCTTCTTGAGCAAAAGCTCCAATACACTTGAAACCAACTAAACGATTGATCATGGAGATGTTAGAAAAGAGGGAGAAACACAAAAATCAATTAGAAAAAGCTACAAGTTCTCAAGAACTAGATGAAACACTATTGACTTCACTTGCTCATGCATATGTTCATGCCGACCTTGGAATTCAAACTACTAAGCATTATGAACTCTTAGAAAATCCTTTGACATGGTCAAAGAAATCAAATCTTTTTTTGCATTTACCCAGTCTTGGAGAAGCTATAAAGAAAATGACCAAGGTAGAGCAGGAGAAGCATCACTTAATTCCTGTGTTCTACACTAGGAGACACACAACAAGTAGGGAAGATGTTGCAGCATTGGCCAAGAATGCAGAAGGACAAAGTGAATTTGAACAGAAATGGTATTCTAGTCGAGGGTTAGTTGCATGATATAGTAGTTGCCTAATGAATATTACTAAGCAAAGAAAGGCACGTTGGATGCATGATCCTACATATGTTGCTCCTACATCTCTCTGAGTGCTTGCACTTGTTCACAGTGTCAATATTTCTAAATTAGCTAAACTTGATCCCTTGTGTGACAAACTTCTTCAAGAGGAAGAGCTACACATTGCAAGTCAATCAGGACAACGAGGCATAATAATTAATGTCACTAGATATATCGTTTGTCTCACCCATGACCCACAACTTCTTGGAGAGCATGCTTCATTAGAATACAATCCTAAATTCTATGAATGGTTTATTCTAAATCTGCATGACACAACACCAAATCTTAGCTCTATTTCTAGTACTACAATGACTAAATCTCCATCAAATGATGTGAAGTAGAGTGATGTACATAAACCTTCTACTAACCTAGACATAGTGGCTAGAAGAGGTATGCTTGCACCTCTAGATCATCCTAGGCCTAATGCCACTGATATCCCTACTAACTCACCCCACTATTTAGTCCCAATTGAGTGGGTTGAACCTCGGGATGCTCCAGAGGAGGTTACTGAGACACATCTCCAGATCAGCCCTACTAAACTTGACCTTCCTTTTGGCATCAAACCTTTGCTAGTATGTCAACCATTGAGTACCATGGTTGATCATTTGGCAAAGAAATTCAATTCCTCTGAAATAAAATGCCTACTCCAATTTGAGGCCATATACACTACTTATGCCAATTTGTTTGTGATGATTGATATGGACCTTGCTAATGATGAAATAGTTCAAGTTGCTTATAAATGGCATTCCACTTGGGAGGATAATGAAAATATTTTTGATAAAATCCTTCAATTAGGCTAGAATATGTTAGGATTCTCCCTCTCAGGAGCACTTGCTCTCATGTCGATTAATTCCTTCTTATGCTTCTATAACCAAAATCCAAGACCAATAAGTACTTGATGAGCTTGAGTAGAATTGTCATTCCTCAAGTCCATTCTTGTAGCAGTGGTTTTCTCATTGACTTGAGATTGCTTGCAATGGTAGTCATCTTATGACCACAATTGAGAAATGTCATACAATAAGTACACTTCAAGCTGACCCAACTTACTGTGAGACCACTTCATTGTGCTCTATCATCCTAGCTCAAAATATTGCCTTGCCACGAAAGTTGATATATCACCCATTTCTTGACAAGATTTTGATCGACGAGGAATTACACATTGCAAGTCACTTTGTAGGACCCTTTTTTCTTGGTGATTTGATTATCTACATTTGTGGACTAGTTACCAAACCATTTGACTTGGATGCTTTTCTTGAATTGGAGTACAATCCAAATTTCTATGATTGGTGGATCCCAAAAACTAGAGAATACTAACTCTTTTTCCTTTTTCATCTTAGTTTCTTTGTACATAATTTTCTTTAGCTCAATTTGTTACACTGACAAGAGAAAAAGTCCCTCCTACTTTAGAAACAATGCTACATTGTATGGAAGGGGGAAACAAATAAAAACAAGAGGTACAAGCTCAAACCCTTTCCCTCCTCGTGTGATGGTGAAATTCAAGGAAGAAGAAAGTTTTTCGTAATTCTTTCTATCTTTTTCCCTTGAATCCCCTGCATGGTACTCTCAAAGTTTCACCAAGTGAATGCAGGTAAATAATAGGTGACAAAGCAATGCAATGAACCTCAAGGCTTAAGGACAATATCATTGCCAATAGAAGCTTTCCATGAATATCCTATACTACAACAACATTAAAGACTTGAAGTTGACACTAGGATTAGAACCTTCCTGAAGATCTCAAGCTCGAGAAGCATCACATGAAGACATCAAAGGCCAATCCAACAAGTTTATCTTGGAGCCTCATTGAAGAAACACAGAACTTAAGGAACCATCAACATTGAGCTTCCTCTTTCTTCAATGACACCATACCTTTCCTACAACATCTAATGGGTATCTACTTCCTTAGGAGTAATTGCAAATTGCTTCATCAATAAGTATACAAGTCTTCATCAACAAGTTCAAGTTCAAGTTTTCCTTGAACAACAACTTCATCAACAATGTGGTATTATGCTTCAATGTCTAGGCTCAATATTCAAATCTTCATTGTACTCACCTCAGTGCACCAATCTTCTTATGCACCAAGTTTTATTCTTTGCAGTGAGCCTTATGATTTCATATTTCCATTTCTCCTTATAAGGAAACATGCCTTATTGTCTATCATTGTTGTTACTTGACTTGCCAATAGAAAAAAAAAAGAGAGGAAAAAAAGAGAAAAAGAAATTTGCACTCACATGCACTGCACCTAGGGGTCCTCAAGTTGGATGCGTCCAGTGTGGCCTTGGTCATGGTTGGCTCAGTTTCTAACCCCTAGCCCTTCTTTCATTTTTCCACACATTTGCTTAGGGCACGTCAAGGTCAGGACATACCTAGGGAGTCTGGACTTACCGGACATGTCCCCCTCAGTCACTTGCACATTTCATCCCTTATTTAATTCACTTAGTTTAATTAATCCTTACTTATTAGAAAGGTGGAAAAGGTTCTTCAAAATAAATCCAACAATTGCATCAGCTACCACGTGTGGTTGATCCTACAGAGACCCACATTCTTCAAGAGCTTATCAGATTGGAGTCTCCTTCTCCTGTCCATCCCACATCATTGACTCCCTAGCATCTTCATCAACAAAACTTTTTCTTGAACACCTACAATTCTTCCCATCTTCATTAGATCAAGATTTCTTGCTTCATCAAGCACTAGCCACATCACTTGGCAGAATGCATGAAGCAGTCTTCTAACTATGTATTAGACTATGTATGCACATGCATTCACTATTAGTATTTGCCCCATAACCTATTCACAGTTTTGGGTCCTCAAGTATGGGACAACACCTAAAGCTTTGATTGGAATTTGACCCATCTCCCAAACCAACATCTTCATATGTCCTGTACATCAAAAGAAGAAAAAGAAAGGACTAGTACTTTCCCCTAGGAAGTGATTGCACGTGAGGTTTTCCTTTGTAGGTACAACAGTTCATGGAGGATCATGAGCCATCACTTCTACATCAACATTACATAACCCATCCTATGAAATCTCCCATTTGTGTCCAATACCCATTCAAGCTATCTCCATCATAAGGACTAACACTTTGCTATCTTCAGCAACATCAACTTCTACACGATTTGTCACTAGCAACAACCTCAATCACCATCTACCCTAGTACTAGCACTATTATCAGTACCAACCATGGCAAAAAGGATATAATCTTCATCAGTAGCACTCATTTCCCCACTATTAGGACCACTACTCCACTACTCCATCATTTGTTTCCAGCATTTTGCATCTTTGGTGCAAGCTATCACATGCTACCTATAACGTGAGGGCCATGGGACTAGCACTCGACTAGGGGGAAAATAATGTTAATGGTATTCTGAGAAGGTTGTATAAGGCACAAGTTTCGGCTACTATTTTGGATTATGGACATCACCACATTATCATGGTTGTATTATCTTGTTAGAGCTGGCCATGCAAATTGTATTGATCTCCATAGTTTTATTTGTCACACCTGCAAGAGTTGTGTGGGTTGCGCACATGGATTTGTGATTAGATTAGCATAGGATTGGTCTATTTAGGCTAAGGTTGAAGCAAGATTCAAGGATTGACTGGCCTAGAGTCTAGTGAAAAATGCAAAAGGGACACAAACCCTAAACACAAAACTCAAACCCTAACCCTAACCCTAAATCTTGGTCTATATAAGGGTGGGAGGTCTTCCTTGTATTCATTGTTGAGATATTTCAACAATCACACCTACTTTAGTCCCTTTGTAAGGAGCATTGAGGGCTTAGGACCAGAATCCCATATGCACAGTAGGAGAAAGTACCACCACTCAATTCCTATAAAGCATTGTACTTGCACTCTTTTTCTAATGCAATGATAGTACTCTTTTCTTTCCAGTAAAGTGTCATGTCACTATCAAGACACAAGATTTTGTTTATGAGTCCAAGTCTCAATCTTGGAATCTAATTCACTTGTGTGACAATTTTTCTTTGTTAAGGTCAATGTCTTCATGAGTTTCTTTTTCCTCTTTCAACCTCCATAGCTTTCATATTTTCCATGCTCTAGATCCCGTGTATTTTAACATGGTATCAGAGTGCAGCTGAGCATGTCTTAGATCATTTTAGTAGCTCTTCACCTCCAATCCATCTCTACCCAACTCAGCCTATGAACTCACTTTCCATCTCCACCTTCAAGCTTGCCTTCATAGCTGCCATAGCCAGCAACACCCTGCCAAATTGAAGCTTTTGTATCTCACTCCACAGGCCAAATCTTACAAAGCTTCCTTCTAGAGAAGTGTTCCCACTACTGATGCTTCTCTATATCATCTCAAAACTTGACATTTCCCCATTCACTACTCAGCATTGTCAATTTTCTTAGGTTCTATTCTGTGGCCTCCATAGCTAGGCAATACCTAGGCATCTTAGAGCTTATGGATCTCACACTACATGCCACCATTCATCATGATGTCTTCTAGGGAAATCTTCCTCAACATCAGATGCTCCATCCTATCACCAAAAACATTGATATTGATATATGCTAAGACCAGCATTGAAGAAAATATGGAGAACTGATAAAAAATGTGCATGTTGCTGTGGTCCGCCCTGCGCGCTTAAATTAAGCATCAATCATGACCATCATCATGGGATGCCCTAAGAAACCCTAACTGTGACTCCATAGCCAAACTTCACCAAGCTCAAAAATCTCATCATTTTCTCTCTCTTGCCACCTAGAACAACCCATTGTGACTGAGATCTAAAGGTTTAAGCATCAAATCAAGAAGGGGAAGATTTGGATATGAAAGAACTTGAAAGATTTTGCAAATTTGGAAGACTCAAGGAAGAAACATAGTGTTCATTGACACTCATTTAGTGCTCTTTGCACTTGTGTATTTTGACACATCTCAACCAACTCTTTTGCTGATTAAATCTGATAATTTTAAAGCTGATTTGCTATTTTTCCCGCAAGTCTAACATGGGAAAAGATTCTCCAATTTCCCGTTTCAAAGGAGTCAGGTTTCATACTAGGCAGACCCACATCAAACTCATCTTGATGAAGAAAGGCCTTTGGGCCATTACCATCGGAAAAGAAAAGAAGCCTTGTGATGTGGACCTTACTGTCACTTGGCAAAAGAATGATGATAAGGCTCAAGCCATTATCAAATTGGAACTAGGCGACAGCTATATCCACCATGTGGATAACTGTGAGACTTCATAGGATACACAAAAGAGACATGACACCCTATTTGGTGCATAGTCTAAATCATCAAAGTATGGTCTCTTGATTGATTTTTTCAGGCTTGAAATGAAGTCCAGCACATCACTTGCCATACATCTAAATTACATGGAAGGACTTCTAACCTAACTTGTAGGAATAAACATTAAAATGAAAGAAGATGTTTGCATCAGTGTTCTACTTAAGAGTTTGCCTCCTATATATAATAATGTATCAACAACTTTAATCAACATGGCAAACCCTAAACTTATTGATATCCAGAAATCACTATTAGAGGAGGAAAAGAAGCTAAAAACTAAGGAAGAACCAAGCACCTCTAGAGATGAACATGCA
Source organism: Lygodium microphyllum (assembly GCF_053477565.2). Taxonomy (NCBI): domain Eukaryota; kingdom Viridiplantae; phylum Streptophyta; class Polypodiopsida; order Schizaeales; family Lygodiaceae; genus Lygodium; species Lygodium microphyllum. Next base: position 139,047,560 of record NC_141148.1, read on the forward strand.
TTATAAGTTGGCAACAAGTACAAAGGCAAGAAGGATAAGCTCTTCTATGACTTCTGCAAAAGGATCGGACACACCGAGAAATTCTACCACCACGCCAAAAAGAGGTTCCAAAAGGCCTATCTAGTTGCAGTCAAAGAATAAGAAGAAAATGGAGCAAAGGAAGAAGAAGAAGAAGAAGACCACCAAGAGAAGGACATACCTCATCAATCCTTCTATTTCAATAAACTGTTTTAGCTTTGTATTTCCTAGCCCTAATGCCTTGGACATAAACTTGTAAACTCCTCATGTAGCCTTGTACTACAGTCTCTATACACTTTGTGAGGCCCCTGTTACAGCATTTAAAAGTCCACCATGTTTATGGTACCCACACTAGCTTTTTCTATGACAGTCTCTGGTGTTTTTCCATGTTTATGGCGTGCCCACACTTTGCAAGTATTGCTTTCACTAAAGCCTCTACACATTTGTACTTCTGGTTGCGATTCATGAGAGGTGTTGAGATATTTCAATAATCACACCTACTTTAGCCCCTTTGTAAGGAGCAGTGAGGGCTCAGGACCAGAGTCCCATATGAACAGTAGGAGAAAGTACCAAGACTCACTTCCTATAAAGCATTCTACTTGCACTCTTTTTCTAATGCAATGATAGTTCTCTTTTCTTTCCATTAAAGTGTCATGTCGCTGTCAATACACAAGATTGTGTTTGTGAGTCCACGTCTCAATCTTGGAACCTAATTCACCTGTGTGATAATTTGTCTTTGTCAAGGTTAGAGTTTCTTTTTCAACTTTCAACCTCCATAGCTTTCGCATCTGCCATGCTCTAGATCCCGCATATTTTAACATTCACCCTTTTGGCATATCCATCCTATGAAAGCTTTATCAGTGTGACTACTCAAGATTTTTATTCTATATTTCCATTCTATCATCTTGCTTCCATTATGTTGAGAGTGATTGATAGGGAGAGAGTAAGAGAGGTGTATTGAGTGAGTGAGTGAGGGAAGGTGAAGCTCTTCTCATCGTTTTGCTTTTCTCATCATCTCTATTAGCTCTTTGACTCCTAGTTGTGGAGGCAAAGGAGTGACAACATTGGATCGTGATGATTGTGGTCATAGAATCATCTTCGAAACTTTGAGTCATCAAACATGAGAAGGTAAGTTAGGTGAGTTCACTACAACTCAAGGTTGTCTTGTGTCCTTGCTTTGTTGGGTTGGAGAGAAGGATGCTTGGTTAGTTAGACAAGAGTGTTGAGAGACGAGGTGAGAGATTGTTGCCAACATGAGTTGCATCTTCTAAAACAATAGAAGTCCATTTGAATTCCTGACTGTTGGTGCATTTGGATCAAAATTTTATCCTTCTCTATTAACATCTTGAATTATTGGTGTGCTTGGTGGTGGATGTGGAGGAGCGATGCAATATCAGATTGTGTTTCTTGGGTCATGAAACCATCTTCAAGCCTTCAAGCTAATTTTACTATTATATGAGAAGGTGAGTTGGTGAGTTCACTACACCTCAAAGCTAGTATTGTGTTCTTAATTTCTTGGGTTGAAGAGAAGGTTGCATGGTTAGTTAGAGATGAGTTTTGAGAGATAAGGTGAGAGATTATCACCGAAGTAAGTTGCAACTTCTAAAACGATAAAATTCTATCCAATGTTGTGATTGTTGTGTAGTTAGCTCAACATTTTGCTACCATTTTTGAGACCTAAGATAGTGCAACCACAGAGGTTCTCACATTTCTACCATGTGATAGAATAGGAGGCTTGTCCATGAGTGTGGATGGGATCAATGGGGTATTGATCATCTGTACTTGCATGATTGGTATACTCCAAAATCCATGTGGCTAGTTTATGAAAGTTCAAATTGGGAGGAATCGATTCATTGGATTGAGATTGCAAAGATATGAATGTTAGAGTAGGAAAAAATACAAAGCACAAACTCCAAAAAAAAAACTCAAACTCAAAATGTAAAATACAAAAGTCAAAATCTTGTTGTTAGACACCTTGTGTGGAAATGTTGGGAGCTAATGATTCATATTACTTGCCTTATCGTTGGTTGCTATAGCTTACACTTGTGGATATCTTTTGAAGCTTTTAGGTTGTCAACATGTAAATGAAAGAAGAGAAAATAAGAAGATTAAGAAGAGAAGTAAGAAGAGGAAGTTGCAAAAGAAAAAAAGAGGTATAGGAAAAGACAAAAAAGAAGAGAAGAAGGTCAAAGAAGGAGCAGAGGAGATAGAAGAAGAGAAGAAGAGTTGAAGGAGAAGAAGGATAGGGAAGGAGAAAAGAGTAGAGAAATAGAATAGGAGACAAAAAGAAGAGGAAGAAGAATGGAAAAAGGAGTGGAAGAAAAGGAAGAGAGTGAAGGAAGAAGAGATAGTAGGAGAAGTGAAGTAAAAGAAGAGCAAGAAGTAGATGAAGAGGTAGAAGAAGTACAAAGAAGTTGAGAGCGGGATTTGAACACCCAGAGAATGTTGAATAAGTGTTGAATGATATAAATTTAAAGAAAAAATGGAAGCTCAACAGAAGCGAAAGACAAGGATCTGACAATTTTAAGTAGTTGTGGAGGATGGGAATTCAAATTACTTCAAAAGATCAACCTTCATAGTGGTTGAGGATTTTTCATAAAAACTTTTGAGTGCCAAATTGAAGCAACACAAGTTTTCAGCAATTCAAGACTTTAAGACACATGTGCAAAAATTTTTGGATCATGAATCTAGTGCTAGAGGAACTAGAGCCAGGCAAGGACTATCAAATAAAGGCCAAGTTTGAGTGGGCATGGCCTTTGGGCCTTGGGGGCTCCTTAGCCCAAAATATTCATGTGATGGGGGGGGGAGGGGGAGAATTTTTAAAATGGTGACAGCAGCAAAGCAACGCCATCATTGTGAATTTTTGGGGAGGGAGGGTTGGGGTTGAAAGCACCCAAACAATTTGATCACAGAAGTTGATTCCACTATTTTTTTCACTCCAATTCACTGGTATGGATTGTAAGCCAATGGGTAACCCTTCAAGAGACAATTTTTGGAGAGGGAGGGTGGGTTGTAGAGACAATGTCTCTCTCTCCTTCAAGAGACAATTTATGCACATGGAAGAAAGAGAAGAATATGATGAAGGATGCTTGTCCATCATGTATCAAATTGATGCAAGATACTGCGAATTGATGTTCCATGCTGTCTGGAAACCAATGGTGCATCATATGGATATCTAAGCATTCAATTTCAATAACTTGAAACATGCAAGTTGATGGTATGCCCATTTTATAAAGGAAATTTGCTCGATTTTTGATTGTTTATGATCCAAATGAATTGCATATAGAATGACCTAAAACAAACCCGCTGACATTGGCTTTATGGCACTAGCCAGGCCTCTACTGCAAACCCAAACCACCCCTCCACCTCGTGGTCGCGCGGGAGTGTCTAAGGGGTATACTACACTAGCCTCTAATGTAGAACTTCACGTTTGTATGGATTATAATCCAATGGATAACCCTTCCCAAAATCCTCAAAGGGAGTCCCTTCACATATTGGTGTATGCACCATGTAAGCATTGACAAAAGGAGGGCCCCTTGGTTGATTGCCACGGCCCCACTACAGCTCTCCTACACCTTGGGGATTAGCTCCAAGATGCATTACTTATACATATAACACATACAACACATATTCCTCTCTTTTAAACAATCATTCTAGGATATATAATATATTCCTCACTACACACTACCTAAGGAGATCGATTACTAGCCCTACAACTTAGTGTACCTCACCTCCTCAGCACGAGTCATTGTTCATGAAGACAATTGTTGTGCATCCAAGATGATACCATGTGTTTCATGCAATGCAATTGTGTATGATTCATAGTGTTCAAGTAGTTTTCTCATCAATAATCAACATTGTGAAGGTGTAAAATCATTTATTTTCATGCCTTTACTCTAAACATAATTGTTGCATTGCATAGGGCCAACATCGAGCAGCATGCTCGTACTACCTGGACCCTCTTAGTTTTCAAAACCACGTGTCTTTATGCCATGTATTAGAAGAAAATTAGACGGCAGTGTATTATCATCCCTTCACACCCCCTCCTCTACCTACCGCTTAAGATTATGCATTCGATGATAGGTGTAGAGAGCACTTTTTATGTATTTTTCTTTATAAAAGTAGCAAATATCCACTTTAACATAAAGATATGACTGAAATAAGGTTCACCCTCATGTCTCAGCCTTATCATACATTCACAAATACAAATGTGATTTTTTCCTATTTTTTAAATGCAAAAAATTATTTTTCTCCCTTTTTTAAATTTATTTATTATAAATATAGATATTTTTTTATGTATTGTTTTGGACTAATTAGGCTGTTGAGAATTATTTTCATATCAAATTCCATTCCATGAGAATGCCATATACACAACAAAACCCCAAAAGTCCATGATTTTCTTGAAAACTGCAGTATTGCGGGTTTTGCATGTTTATTAAATTTTATTAGATGAATGATTTTTTAAATTTTTTTTAATTATTTCTGGTAGATCACAACATTGACAACCAAGAACAACCATGTACAAACAATTCTACCATAAAACAATGAAATCTATCACTTACTCATAAAACCACACTTTATCTTATAAGATCTAGTGATTGGAAGGCCACTGATGCTTCCCAACAATAGTTGATACTCCTCCAAACCTTGATCTATGCTCTTTCATGCTCATGTATCATCCATGATCCATATCTCGCATCTCAACCCACCCCCTTCTCTCATAGATTAAAGCACGAGAACACACATTGAGAGGAGAGAGGAGAGACAAAGACTAGAATTTAGATTTCTATTTGAGCAACCATTTTGCACAAGACAACTAGCAATGGAGAGTGAAAATTTGTGAGATTTGATGGAGATCATGAGTTCTATGCCTTATGTGCAGCCTCTCCACCCCCCTCTCCCACAAATCGTCACCATGGGAGGGGGCGTCGTTTTTTTAAACAACTATTTCAAAAATGCCCCCCAATTGATTAATTGTTTTTTAATTTGGCTCTTTGTTGGGCCCCCTAAGGCTCATGGTCATGCCCTTTACAATCTTGGCCCAATTTTTGGCCCTTTGGATGTCCTCCGCTTCATCCTTGTCTAGCTTTTGATTGAGAATCTTAAAAATCATACATCCAACTTGATGTCCCAAATGGCTAAGAAGTCATCTTGCTTCAATCCGGCAGTCAAATTTTTTTATGAAAAATCTGCAACCATCGTAACAGTCAAAATTTGCATTCCTATCTTTCACGATCTATAAAAATTGTTGAATCTGCATCTTCCGCCTCTATCGACTTTGAATTTCCATGTAAAATTTTCATCATTCTGCTCCTTTCTAACACTTCCTAGGTGTTTAAATTTTGCTCTCATTGGCGACTACTATGGGATAGGGCAACTCACTCGTCAAATCTCATGATTTGGTATGTACAAACAACAACTATAAAAAGCATCATGCTGATACAAGAAATATACTCAATAAAATATATCACATCTCTCACCCTACCCCCTAATAAAATGAAGGCATGAAACCCACAAGGGATAGGCCCACTATAGTTGAAGCTAGTCACTAACCAACTGCTTCAACATAGCAACTTGAGGACAAAGAACCATCAGAGAAGTCATCATAGGTGGTGATGGCCTAAAGTACCTTTCTACCCTAGGACAACTAGACTAGGAACCTCTACTCGGCGAGGACTCCTATAGCTTGTTTATCATAAATTTTATTTTAACACATTTTTCTTTCACAGTTTTCGTACTCGAGTGTGTAAAAAGGAGGGAGCTGAGCATAGTGACCCAAGGAGGATATGGCATTGGCCTCAGGTCCTAACTTGGCACCTAAGAACCTACCAAGCCCTTGCAAGGAAACAAATAATCCTTTTCTTTTTTGCTCGCTTTTATTTTCACTCCAACCTTCCTAATTTCTTTTCCAGCTAGATGCCATCCCTAGGAAGATGAGGCATTGGTGTGTCCAGTCTTGACTCATCCCTAGGAACCTATCAGCCCTCTGCAAGGCAACAATGCCCTTAAGATTGTTCTTTGTTTTCCTTTTCTATTTGAGGGGTTAGAACCCCTTTTTACACATATTTATATTTTTATATTTTAAGTATATTCATGCTTTTCTCTTCTTTTTATTTTGACAAGCTTCTCTAGATTTCTCACACTAGTATGGACTCCTAGAATAATTACCTAGTAGGCTAGAACACCATATTGGGGAATATAGGAATGATGGGACCTAAAATGGGCTAGCACTGGCTAAGGCACTAGCCAGACCTCATGCCCTCAACAGACAACCCCACCACACGGCCTTGTGGGCCAGGAGCTTCTATCAAGGGATACACTATCCTAAATACTAATTACTGCGCTTTTATAGTCTGTAATCCAACGGATGTTCCCTTTTCCCATCTCCTCAGAGGGAGATTATACATATATCAGCATTAAATGCCACACATTACACACACAAGGGCACTCCACCGGCGGGCTGATTGTCGTGGCCCTACTACAGCTTGTAAGAAGCTGGGAATAAGGATTTAGTGTAAATAATATTGATATTATACCATGTTACACTAACATTGGTATAAAAGAAGAGGAAATGTAAGTTTTCATATCTTTTTGACACATTAATACAATTACAGTCCTTCTCTACCATCTTGCTCACAACTTCTATGGCTTCTCTCTCTTTCTTGTCTTTCTCTCTCCAAATCTAGTCTTTCTCTCTCCTTTTCACTCTTTTTTTCTCTCAACCTGCAATCTTTCTCTCTCTTTTGCAGTCTTCTCTCTCCTCTTTCTCTCTCTCTAGTTCACTCTCTAACAAGTGGTATCAGAGCATTGGTCTTTGATCCATTCTTTTTCTTCTATTTTGAGTCCTATTTTCCTCTATCAAAATCAATTTCAGAAAAAATTTGTACAAGACACTGACTAGTGAAGTGCTGCAGATCATCTACAGTTAGTAAGAGACTACATCTGGAGATATCCAAGGTCAAATATGGATGAGGATGGCTTAAGTGGCAGGTCGTCATCAAACTTCATGCAAAACTGGAGGTAACTAGAGTAAAGGAAGGTTAACCGGGCTTAGTTAGAGGTTAAACTCCAGTTACTTTTCAAAAGGGAGCTTCTCTTCTCTCTCTTTCAAGCTTTTGGCTGAAGCTTCAATGGTGGCTACCAAGAAATCTTCAAAGATCTCTCTCTACTGATCATCCCTCATAGCCAAATCATGGGGTAATGATTCCTTGTCACCTGAGCTTCAAGAGGAGTATCCTGGTCAGGTAGTGATGCAGGAAATGGAGCAGTATACAACCCGAAATTTGCATCAAAATTTGTGTTGAATTCCCTGCTCTCAATCTCTACCTGATTTGCTCCAGATCTTCCACTGATTGATCACTTGCCTTGAAGCACTTCATCAACATCTATTACAGCAACTCTCAGCTGGAAGAGAACTCTAATCATCAACTTCTTTGTTCAAAACCCTAAAATACAGCAGGGCAGCCATAGCCATAGATCTGGAAGCTCAAATTTCTTCAAATTTTGGACTTCTCCGACCTCCAAGGCTTCTCAAGTGCTATGTACAAGTTGGATAGACTACATTGAGGAGATTTCAGCCCATGGAGGACATTGGAGCTCAAATGGAAGGATTATTTTGAGACTTTTCTTCAAGAGGCTTGAATCTTTGATATTCAAGTGTTCAAGCAAGGTCAAGGCATTGATTCTTCACGGATTTAATCATATTGGAGCTTGTATGGACTGATTCTATGGAGATTTCAAGTTTTATGATGGATTTATGGTGGAATTTGAAGAATTCTTCCATCAATGGGATTGGAGCTGACATCTACCATATTCTTCAAGCTTAATTGAGGTATTTCTTTTACTAATCTCCACTTGCTATTGCTTTTCCACTTGTTGATGGGAGATTATTGATCAATTAATTCACTGAATTGATCAATAGATCAGAGATTAGTGTTAATTTTCATGAATTTCAGCCTATTCTATTGAATTTCAGTCTTAATTCAATTATAACTTCATCATAGATATCATTTGTCAAGCTTGATGCATAACCTTGATTTGTTTTGGTTGAATTCTTTTACCCAAGCTGAAATATTGTAAAAGGGTAAGTACTAGCAATCAGTGAGTCACTGAATTCCATTGGTAAGACCCTTCCCCTATCCAAACTTTCAAGATTCCATTCAATTGCATCTCATGAAAGGCTGAATGAATATTTCAAAAATGCATCTCATGCTAATTGATTAGATTACTAGCTACTAACATGTTGACATACCCACCGAGGAAAAAGGTGGATGACGGGGGAGATAGTGGGACAAAAGAGAGGTGACCCCCCCTCACTATTAAAGATCCCGAAGGGGTGCAATCAACCGACCCGGGGGGAGCTTTGCCCACCTCCCGGTGATTTGGTGCCCGTGTAGGGAGCCTGTCATGCCGTTTTATCCCTCACACATGTACAATGAGAATTGAAGATTGAAGACTTTCCAAAGGCTCAAGTACCTACAGGTTCAAAACATGGTAAAACAGGGAATATACAGGGTACTACAGGGCATTTATAGGTGGTTACATGTACACCCTTCATTATTGAAGTACAGGTGCAGGTACTATAGGGTACCCATAGGTCCTATCTAGCCTTCTATAGGTTTTGATAACCATTTGGGGTTACTATCTTGCCTTATAGGGTCAAAATATGGCACTTACAGGTTTAGACAGGGTGCAGGTCTGGACACTTCAGACTCAGAAATCCAGCTACAAAATTTTCTATCCTAAATCTATTATAGCATGCTATAGCTCATCTCAAAGAGGGCATTCTTGTCTTTGATTAGAGCTAAAAAAAATTGAAATCGGAGTTCCCTAGAAAAAGTTATAGCCATTTTTCTGAAAGGGGGTATTGCAGGACTGCACTATTATGGCAGGACATAAGGGTAAAAATAAGGTCCAGGAAGATCATGCTCAGCAAATCAGGGATTCCATGTTGGATGATACACCTCAAGAGAGCCCTGAAGAGCCTCAACAACAAGGGTAAGTCAATATACTCAATAATACCTTGTACCTCCATGAACAAAGACATAGGAAAAGACATGAGGCCATATTATCAAGAATGGAGCAAATGGTTTTGTATACTGATCAAACAAAGACTTCCATTGAGAAGTTATTGGATTCAACGACACAAAAAAAGACTTCTATTAATAATTTGGTGGAATCTAATGCTCAACTTATGGCACAATTATCCCAATGGATGCAAATGCAAATGGGATCAAAAGAAAACTAAGGAGAAAGCTTATTCAAATAGTAAGCCTTCAGCCCCACTTCAGCCATCTAACCAAAGTGGTCATGGACATGGGATTATTGGAAGAAGAGGTATCCCAAATAGCCAATATGAAGTAGGAGAGGCTTCACAACGGCATGATGACTATTTGGGCAGTTTGAATGGAGCTAATTCTCAAGCTTTTGGACTAAATACTCAAATTCCTAAGGGTTCTCTACCAACAGGAAGATTACATAGTCACCTGTTTTGGGAGATTTCCATCTCAATTTGGGGGCTCCATACATGGTATTCATGATTTTCCTATTTTGGGACAACAACCATTTCATGAAAGAGAGCTAAAGGACAAGATTGTTCTAGCTAAATTTAACGGTCAGTCATCTTCACCATCTGATTTAGAGGAGTGGACCTTTAAGATGGAATCCTACTTTGACATATTCCCTAAAACTGATGACATGAAGTTTCATTTTGCTTCCTTGCATTTGGAGGGTTTTGCCCATACTTGGTGGAGGTATATAAAAAAAGAAAACATACTTGTAGAGGATTGGGAAGCTTTCAAGGCACTTATGGCTTAATTATTTGTCTCCCCTCTTGAAAAAGAGAAATTAGCATAGAGATGGTATGGTTTGGAACAAAGGGGCCTAAGTGTAAGAGAATACACTAACCAATTCCTCAACCTAACCATGTATTTGGAAAGCATCAGTGATGAGGCTAAGCTCCATAAGTATATGTATGGTTTAGATCCATCTTTATCAGTTGATGTCATGGCACAAAATCCTACTTCCCTCTTTAAGGCTATTGAGCTTGCGGAGCGCTATGGAAGAAAGTACACAAGAGAATCTTCATGTCAACCTGGTTTTGGACAGCCAAGGACTGTTTTTAAGCAGGGGCAAGTTGGTAACACTTATGGCAGCAATCATGTGCCAAATGGGAGCTTACGGGTACAAAATTATCCTCCATTCAATGCTTCTAGACCTCAAAGTAATTTCAGGACAGCAAATAGTCCAAGAGTTGACTTCAACCAAGGGGACAACAAGCCTAAATCCATTTCAGCCAATACGAATCCTAAATCTATTCCTATGGATCTTTATAAAGAAACAAAGGAGAAAGGCTTATGTTTCAAGTGTGGGGAAAAGTATACACTTGATCATGCCTCAAAATGTGTATACAAAAATGTCAAACCCAAGCTTCAGAGTATGTTAGTTTTTGAGGATTTTGAAGATGACATGGATGAAGCTAATGCAATTACACCTAATGCTGAAAATGAAGATCTTGAGGAAGAAGTTGGGCAAGAGTATTTCTATGATCCAGCTGAATCTTTTCCTTTTGATCCAGATGGAAGTGATCTGTTTGATCCGGGTGGGACTTGTTATGAGCCACTTGCTGCCACTAATTGTTCTATTTCTATGGATGCTTGGACAGGATCTAAGAGCCCTAATACACTTTGTATAAAGGGAAGCATATGTGGAAAGCCAGTGTTCATTCTAATGGACAGTGGCAGTACTCATAGTTTTGTGAATAAGTCCATCTTCGACAAGTTGAATTGTATTCCCACAAATTTACAGTAGCCCATTAGAGTTCAAGTGGCCAATGGTGAAGAGGAAATGAGCACACAGATATGCCCACAAGTTTCTTTACAGTTGGTTGATAATTTAGACGCAAAAGTAAACTTGATCACTTTGGAAACGGGGCCTATAGACATTGTACTCGATTGTGATTGGTTGATGACATTAGGTAGAATCACTATGGATTTCTCACAGTTGTATATGGAGTTTATCTTCAATGGACAGCTTATCCATTTACAAGGAATTCCTAGTAGATCAGATTTTCAGCTTATTACCATTCAACAACTCAAAAGGGAGTACAAGAGATGCTCACAAATATTTGTTTTGCATTTGAATAAAGAAATGCAGGATCAACCCAATAATTCAGCAAACCATCCAGCCTTGATAGCTCTTCTTGAGGAGTATAGAGATTTGTTTGAGGTACCTACTTCATTGCCTCCCAAGAGAGCAGCAGATCACCTCATTGATTTGGAGCCCAACTCAAAGACAATCAATAAGCCACATTATAGATTATCAAAGTGTGAATGAGAGGAAGTAGCCAAGCAAATCAAGGAACTTCTTGAGATGGGATTCATTGAACCAAGTTCTTCACCTTATGCATCTCCAGTCCTGTTAGTCAAAAAGAAATATGGATCTTTCAGAATGTGCATTGACTACACGGATCTTAATAAGATCACAGTGAAGAACATGTATCCGATACGCAAGATTGATGATTTTCTTGATGAGCTTAAGGGGGCTTGATTTTTTACGAAGAATGACTTGAGGTCAGGGTATCATCAGATTCACATGCGAGAGGGTGATGAAGTCAAGACTGCTTTCAGGACTGATCGTGGGCTCTATCATTTCTTAGTGATGCCATTTGGGCTTACAAATGCTCCAGCTACCTTCCAAAGCCTGATGAATAAGATTTTAAAACCTTTCTTCTTTCAGTTTGTCTTGGTGTTCTTTGATGGCATTTTGATCTACAACAAGACTTTACAGGATCACTTGAAACATATGAGGAGGGTTTTTGATGTATTGAGACATCATAGACTTTTTGCTAAGGATAAGAAGTGTTCTTTCATGCAGACTGAAGTGGAATAATTGGGACATATTGTCAGTGAAAAAGGAATATAGGCTGATCCTAAGAAGGTGCAATGTATAAAAGATTGGCCAACACCTACTACTACTACCTCTCTTAGAGGATTCATTGCTTTATCTTCATTTTATCGCCAATTCATTAAGCATTATGCAGCCATTGCAGCTCCTTTGACTAATAGATTCCTTTTGGGATGCTCTTACAGATAGGAGCTTCAACCAGTTAAAGAAACTCCTTACCTCTGCTCCTATCTTAGTATGCCCGGACTTTTCCAAATAATTTACTATATAGTGTGATGCTAGTGGCCGTGGCATTGGGATTGTTTTGCTACAAGAGCATGGAGTGATTGTCTTTGAGAGCCATAAGCTTATAGATAAAGAAATGGCCATGAATGTTTATGACCAGGAGATGTTGGCCATCTTGCATGCAATTAAGAAGTGGCACCATTACTTGTATGGCAGCCGATTCAGAGTACACAGTGATCACAGGGTACTTAAGTATTTCCTTACTCAGTCCAATCTTACTCCAAAGCAACGTCGTTGGGTAGCTACATTACAGAATTATGATTTTGATATCACTCATACAAGGGGCAAAGATAATATAGTGGCTGATTCTCTTTCTCATATGTGGGCTTGCAAAGTTTCAGCTATGACTGAATTGCATAATGATTGGGTCGAAGAATTATAGGAGGCTTATCTTCTGGATGAAGAATTCAGCCATATTTTTCAGAAATCACAGCAAGGTCTTATGGAAGAAAACTGGCATTACCAGTTCAAAAATGGCCTTATTTGGTTGAATGCAAGATTTTTATCTTTCTACCTCTTCTTTTACGCGGAAAATTATGGAGGAACTACATTCTTTGCCTCTAGCTGGACATTTAGGAGTTTTCAAGACCTATGACAAGATCAGCAAAAGTTTCTATTGGAAAGGAGTGTAGAAAGATGTCAAGGACTTTGTTATGAAGTGTATGCCTTGTCAGCAAAATAAGGACAGCACTCATAAGCCAGGAGGTTTGTTACAGCCATTACCTATTCCTACAAGTAAATGGACTCATATTACTATGGATTTCATTACTGGCTTACTTACTATCAAGAAGAGATGGAATAGTATATATGTGGTGGTAGACAGACTCACCAAGGCAGCCCATTTTATTCCAACCAAGATTCAGTTTACTGCTTCTCAAGTGGCCAGTCAGTTTATGGAGTATATTTTTAGACTACATGGATTACCGCAGGTGATTGTTCATGATAGAGACTCAAAGTTTATGAGTAACTTTTGGCATACAGTATTTACATCTATGGGCACTAAATTGGCTCCATCTATAGCGTATCATCCCCAAACTGATGGACAGATAGAAAGAGTCAATAAATGGTTGGAGACTTATCTTCGCCATTTTTGTTATGATGTCCAAACTTCATGGGATTATTGGTTACACTTGGCTAAGTTTGCTTATAAAAATTCTACTCATGCTAGTGTTGGAGTTTCACCCTTTGAGGTTTTGTATGGTTACAATGTACCCTTACCCACAGTCATCTTTAATGAAAGGATCAATCCTCATGGGAAGGAAGAGTTAGAAAGAATGCAGATCAGCAATGTAAGATGAATCTTAGGAAGGCTCAAGATCAAATGAAGATGTATGCTGATGAGAAGAGGAGGCCTTTGGATTTCCAAGAAGGAGAGTTGGTCTTAGTGAAGGTGCCCAAGTCCAAGTACTCTACATTAAAAGATGGATCTAGTAATAAGCTTGCCCACATGTTTTATGGCCCTTACCAGATCCTTAAGAGAATTGGAGATTTGGCATACAGATTAGAGCTTCCCTCTTCCACAAAGATTCATAATGTCTTCCATGTTAGTCAGCTCAAGCCCTTTTATGGTGATCCAGTGGATATAGTTGATGAGCTACCACCTATTGATGAAGAAGGTCTTATTCAGTACATCCTAGAGGTTGTTATTGTTGAGATTGAGAGAGGCAGAGACGGAGTGAGGAGCAAGCATGCTCTCATCTTCTTCATTCATTCATTCTATCATAACCACACACAAAGAGTAAGTGTATACAATAGTACTAAGGTTCATAGGACCATTCACATTGGGTCTAAGACCACCGACTTATTTAATGTCCCACACTTGCTGATACAGCTAGACAAGACTAATGTCGATCATGCATACTATGAGCTTGATATTCTAACACTCCCCCTCAAGATCAAATCATCTAATGAACTCCAAGGAGCTGTCTAAAACTACTGAACTTATCTTTACCCAAAGACTTGGTAAAGATACCTGCAACCTATTCATCAGTCTTCACATGCATAAGATCTACTCTCCCTATAAGAACCATCTCTCTAATAAAATGGTAGTGTACCTCTATGTGTTTTGTCGTGGCATGGTAAACTAGATTCGTTGCCAGGAGTACACTATTGAGATTGTCACATAATAAGGTCACTGGAGCATCCACCTGAATATCCAAATCTCACATGCTGCCAATGCAGCACCCCTGTACTCTATCTCAGTGCTAGATAATGCAACTGTTGGTTGCTTCTTGCTACTCCAGTTGATCATGCCACTTCCAAAGCCAAAAGCATAACCACTCATAGATCTACAATCATATGAGCATCCTGCCTAATCAACATCTGTGTATCCAACCAGTTTCAAGGGCTTATCTCTCATATAGAACAACCCATAATCTATAGTGGACGTAACATATCTCATAATTTGCCTAACAGCATCCAAATGTGGCTTCCTGGCTTCTACATAAACTGACTTGTGAGCCCAACTGCATAACTCAAATCCAGCCTAGTGATGGTCAAGTATATCAGACTTCCAACCATCTGCTTGTACATAGTCACATCTTGAATTTCAGCTCAAGTGCTAATGTCCAGCTTGACATTCTGATCAAGAGGTGTATCCAATGGTTTGCATTCAATCATGCCATACTTCTTCAGCATTTCCATGGCATAATGTTTCTGCATCAGCCATAAATCATTTTCAACCTTGATTACCTCAATACCCAAAAAGTACTTCAATTCACCTAGATCTTTCATGTCAAATTCAGATTTCAGCATCTTCATTACATGCTGTATGCCCAAGTCATCATCACCAGTGATTATCAAATCATCAACATATATGACCAGCACTACCAAGCCACTGTCAGTTTTCTTTGTAAATAGGCTGTGATCAGCCCTACCAATAGTAAATTCCAACCTCTGCAAGTAGTTACTGATCCTAGCATGCCAAGCTCTCGGAGCATGCTTCAGCCCATACAGTGCCTTTTTCAGCCTGCATACATAATGCTGAAAATCAGGGTGAACTTCTGGCTGAACCATATAGACATCCTTTGCTAAGTCACCATTAAGAAATGCATTCTTAACATCCATCTATTGTAATTTCCACCCTCTAACAGTAGCCAAGGCAATCACAGTGCGTATGGTTGCCATCTTGGCAACAGGGCTGAATGTTTCCTCATAAACAAGTCCATACTGTTGGGCATACCCCTTAGCAACCAGTCTGGCTTTGTACCTTTCCACACTGCCATCCGACTTACATTTGATTTTGTAAACCCATTTGCAGCCAATGGTCTTTTTCCCTTCAGGAAGTGGCACAAGATCCCATATCTTATTTTCAGCCAAGGCATTCATTTCTTCGTCCATGGCTGCACACCAGTTCTCATTTTCCACTACTTCAACATATGTACCTCGTTCTTTGATCTCCATCACTTTTGTCATGTAAGCATAATGCTTTGCAGTGTAGCCACTATATGTCAACTTGTCAATAGGGTATCTGACCCTCTGTGAGCGTCTAAGCTATGGTGCACTGCTCGATTCCCCTCTCTCATGAGGCAGAATGTACCTGCTCTGCCTTGCACAGGCGTATAGACAGTCGGAATACCAAGTTCACTGTCTAAAGTGTTAATAGACTCATATCTAGAAGTCATTCTACCAGGTGTCATCATCCTAGATACATCCTCAGTAACTTTCTCTTTTCCTTTATCCGTGACATCATATCTCCCCCTCATTGACATACTGGTGTCAGTGGACGGTGAGCTCCTCAATCTCCTTGTCCATGGGGATACTGTTTGACTACTAGGTCCTGTCATAGCAGTGCTCTCCTGCTATCAACTGTAGATATATGAGTGGAAGGCATTCTATGTAGCCTTTGGGGTCAATTTCGGGGTTTAGATGCATCAAAATTTGTGTTCTAGATACCTGTTCGATTTTGATAGCTTTTTTTCTGATTCTCAGACGTTCGATTTTGAGGAGTCCGATTATCGGAATCAGACGTCCAATTTTGGGTTGGTCCGATCAGCCTAGTGGTCCGATTTTGGTCACGTCCAATTTCTAGAATCGGACGTCCGATTTTGACAGGTGTGCGATTCTGATGGTCCGATTCGTTATGTACGATTTTCAAAATCGAACAGACGAGTGTCCGATCAGTTAGGCAAGGGTGGTTTTTGGGACTGGTCCAATTCTAGGAGTGGTCCGATTCTAGGAATCGGATCAGGAGGGTGGTCCAATTTTCAAAGTCGGATGGTTTTTGGAGAGGTCCGACTTTCAGACTCGGACGGTCTGACTCCAGAGATAAGGCAATCCTATTCTGGGACTCGGATGAACTGGTCCAACTATGCGGCCGACGGTCCGCGAGTTGCACGCGATGACTTTAGGCCGACGTCTACTTCACTAAATCGTGCCCCGCCTTCTAATTAGATGCAAAGCAACATAGGGAAATGCCTGGCATACCTAGAAATGGTGTGGCGCTTGAATCGATCAGCACGTCGACAATCTCCCCGCAGCTCTCTCTCTCTCTCTATCTCTCTCTCCTTGGCTCTCAAGCTCACTCACTTCTTAGAGGGCAAGATGTCAAATGTGGCCTTTCCTGGTTCCCTGGGCCTCTTATTGCCCAATCCCAGCCTACTATGACCTCAAAGGTTAGTTTCTCACACTCTTCCAACCAGAATTTTGAACTGTGCCCCTATTTCCCTGTTTTAGCCTGTTATACAACAACAGAAAACCCTACTGTTTTCCGTCTTTTTTCCTATCTTAATCTTAACCTAATGCAACAAAAATCAAAACCATGGAGATGAATGGTCCTACTCTAATATTCAACAACAAATCAAAAACCTACTTGCTAAGGAGATTGAATACCTCTTCAAACTTCCTCGCTTCCTACCTATCTACCTCAAGCACCGGTTTGGGGAAAACCCTACTCCAATGCTCGATTTGAAGCGCGCAAGCACTCAAGGCTTGAATCCGTTGGTCCCGATAACGGAACCAAAATGTGAGAGCTTTCGGTAAACCGCCAAGACCCTTGGACTGCTTATTGTTCAAGCGTTCCAAGCTAAGCACTAATGGCTAACTCTCACATAGCCAATGCACCATCCATATCTATGGGTGTAGTGAGCTTACCTCCATGCCGATCGAGTTACCTCCTCTCCCGAGCACTTCGGTAGCTCCATGATTCAAGTGCTAGCTTCAAGCTCCATGATTCAAGTGCTAGCTTCAAGCTTCAAGCTCCATGCTTCAAGCTCCTTGTTCGCCTTTCTCCCTTATTTAGGACTCTTCTTCTTGTGCGTCTTTGTCTTTTGTTTCACTTTGCCTTGGCCGTTGTCTTCTGCTTTAGCTTTTCTAGATTTTCCACCTTGTTCATCTGAGGGTTAACATCTACCATGTATATTCCAAGTAAGGAAAAGCTCCATGCCAGGCGAGGTGGCAAGACAAAAGAGGGGTGACCCCCCCTTGCCATCAAGGACCCTGAAGGGGTGGACAACCCGGCCCAAGGGGGAACTTTGCCCACCTCTCGGTGATCCGGAGACCAAAGATTCTTGCAGGTGCAAGTACACGATGAAATATCCCAAGCTGTGATAATTTGAGTCTACAACCCTCTACATGCATTGGTAATGTCATGTATCACTTAGAAATATATGGTGGATGCATGCAAGAAGGGCAAGGTATGCAGTCATGGAAATGGTCTCAGCAATAGAACTACGGATGCAAAGGATGTATGGCTCTATGTGGCATTGAGATTCATCATTGAGACCTTGGATGTCTTAGAATAAGCACCTCACCATTGGGATAAGGTATGCTCCTTGAGGATGTCTTTCCACGGTATTACAGACAGTCAATCCCACACAGTCAGCCCACAAAAGTCGATTAAAGAAAAGCCTTATTGTGTGACTGAGAGCAAGCCCTATAGCTTGATTTGAAGAGAGCATTCCCCCCTTTGATCTAAACCAAAAATCTCCCCATTTCACCCTATGGTTTGGGAGATATGCTCAATTTTGTGCTCAGAGGTACTGTGGGACAGGCAACAATCTTACACAGTCATCCCACAAAAGTCAATTACAGCAAAGCTTTCTTGTGTAATTGAGTGCAAACTCCATAACTCGATTCGAAGAGGGCATCCACCCCTTCTATCTGAACAAAAATCTTTCAATTCCGCCCTACGGTTTGGGAGATAATCTCAATTTTGTACTCAGAGGTACTGTGGGACAGGCAACAGTCCTACACAGTCAACCCACAAAAAGTGATTATAGGAAAGCCCTAGTCATTTACTATTAGAGATATTTTTACATACCCTCATAGAGTGGATCGATAGCTTTCAAAAATTTTGGCAATCGGAGCTTCCTAGCTCAAGATATTGCCATTTCTGTAACAAGGGGTCTGGTAGACTGCACTTGGGATGGTAGGCCACAAGGGTAAAGCAAAGGCCCATGAGGACTTCCAGTGTGAAATATGGGACTCCCGTGCCTCAATGAATGATCCTAGCTCGGCCCAATAGGATCATGAAGACATGTTTGAAGAGGGTGCCCCCGAGATGGATAGCTTCTCTATGCTCAACCAAACTCTATGCCAACATGAGACTTGTCATGTTGAACGACATCGAGAGATGGAACAACGCCATAGGGAGATGGAAACCCACCAAGATCACCATCATTCCAAGATGATGGCCAAGATGGACTTACTCATAGAGGGCATGGGTGCCCTCATCCCCGCCATTGCCTCCCCCCCCCCCCCCCAAGATTGACCCAAGGAGTATGTCCCTCCTCGTGAGGCTAACCGCCCTCCCCCCTCAGAGACTGGGCATAGCCCACAAGGTCTTGGTGGTACCCATGGCTCTCCCCATAGCACTTATGACATGGGTGAGCCTTCCACTCAACATGATGAACCCCTCCTTCCCTCCCCCATTACGAATCCTTCAAGCCCATCCTTGGGACCACAACTCCCCTATAACGGAAGCTATATGCACACTCATGGGAATGGCCAGCAAGGGCCTAATGCAAATCTTGGGCAGCATGGAATGCAAAGTGTACATGGGAAGCATGCACATGGCAATGGGTAGCATGCACATAGCAATGGGCAGCATGCATATGGCAATGGGCAGCATGCACACAGCAATGGGCAGCATGCACATAGCAATGGGCAGCATGCACATGGTAGTGTTGGGCAGCATGGTCATTTTGGATAGCAAGGTCCTAATGTGCAATTTGGTCCTCATGTAATGCATGGACAGCATGGCTCCCATGGAAATTTTGGAGAGCTAGGGTTTTGGACATCAAGGCATGTATGGGCAGCATGTAGCACATGGCATTCATGGACAGCGAGGCCCAATGAGCTGCGTGACAAGATTGCGTTTACTAAGTTTAATGGGCAGTCCTCATCCCCAGCTGAATTAGAGGAATGGACCTCTAAATTGGAAGCCTATTTTCTCATTTACCCCCATACCGAAGAGGCAAAGATTATTTTTGCCTCCCTTCATTTGGAAGGTTTTGCCCACACATGGTGGAGATTTGTTCAAAGAGAAAATCAGCAGTTGCATGATTGGGAAGAGTTCAAGATGCATATGATCGAAGTTTTTGTCTCCCCGGTAGAAAAAGAATGCTTGATTAGGCAATGGTATCAGTTTGATCAGTGAAATCTCACTGTGAGGGAGTATACCAACCAGTTTATGAACCTATCCATATATGTTGAGGCAGTCAATGATGAGGCCAAATTGCATAAATACATTTATGGGTTAGATGCACATCTTTCAGCTGATGTAAAGGCTCAAAAGCCAGCAACCTTGTTTGCAGCCATAGAATTGGTTGAACAATATGATTGGAAATACCGTCGCAATGAGGGCATGCAGCCCATTGTAGGACAACAGAGATACCCTATCAGGCAATCCCCATATGTTGGTAATTATCACAGCAACAATGTAGGGAATAGCAGCCCCAAAATCCCCACTTACCCCACTTTTAATGCTGAAAGGAAATATGGCAGTTTTGGGACAACACCCCCTTCAAAAGTGACCCAAAGTATGTTGAAAATAAGACACTAAATGGCTTTAGTCCTAACGGTCAAAAACTCATTCCTCTTGAAGTTGTTAAGGGTTGCAAGGCTAAAGGCTTGTGCTTTAAATGCGGGGATAAGCACACAACTGATCATGCATCCAAATGCCCCTTTAGTAACGCCATTGTCAAGTTTAATAGCATGTATGTGCTAGAAGATAGTGAGAAGTTGGAGGAGAACTTGCATGACAACTCTCCTATGATGACACTTGTTGAAAATGTTGAATATGAAGAGGATCTTGACACCGATCAATTTTATGACTCACCGGGCAGGTTTCCTTTTGACCCCGGTGGCTGCCCCATGGATGACATGCTTGGGAATGACCCTTTGCACTCCACATTTACCACTATATCAGCTTGCTCGATCTCCATGGATACATGGACTAGCTCTAGGAGCCCAAACATCCTACGAGTACATGGTAACATTGATGGCAAGAATGTATACATTCTCATAGATAGTGGCAACACACATAGTTTTGTGAATAAATCAAATCTTGGCCATTTGACATGTGTTCCTACTGAATTACAGCAACCTCCTAGGGTTCAAGTGGCCAATGGAAATGAGGAAATAAGCTCCCATGTATGCACACAAGTGTCTCTTATGCTGTCAAAAATTATACGGCAAAGGTGGACTTAATTACCCTTGATATGGGCCCCATGGATGTTGTTTTGGGTTGTGATTGGCTTCACTGGGAAAAATCTCTATGGACTTCTCTCAGCTGTATATGGAGTTTGTAATACATGGGAAGCATGTACATTTGGAGGGAATCAAAGAAATTGCAGATTTTCAGCTTATAACAACAAGACAACTCAAAATGTATTCAAGAAATGCTCCTAGATCTTTGTCTTGCATTTGCATAAGGATAATGATGACCAGCACACCTTGGGGAAGCAAAATGCAGCACTAAAAGCACTTTTGGCTAAATATGAGGACCTATTTCAACCCCCCACCACTCTCCCTCCTCAAAGATCGGTGGATCACCTGATTGTCAAGATTGTGGGAGAGAAGGAAGGAGTCTCACTTGTAGCTTTCTTGCTTGCACAATGGGGGAATACACACAAGGGTGGAGGCTGAAAACTGTTTTTCTCTTCTTAGTTGTGTAAGCCAAAAAGAACACTTGTACAAAGAAATAGAAGAACCCTAGATATGGGTCTTAAACCAAACTCAACTAACTAAGGTGGCATACTAACTGAGCCACGAACTAGAGTAGATAAGGATAGCTATCATGTAGCTATTATTTAGGGGCGGTGTACCAACCGCATCTGCAACTGACAAGTCGGTGACATAAATACACAACGGTCACCCTGGCATATCATGAGTGGAGCTCGATATCTCAACACTCCCCCTCGAGCTCAATCCCAATTCCTGCACACCAAGCAGGTCTCTGAACTTGCGCAGCTTCTCTACGCCCAATGCCTTCGTGAATATGTCAGCTACCTGATCCTCTGTGCTGACATAAACTAGATCAATAAGACCTAGTAAAACCCTCTCTCGCACATAGTGATAATGCACCTCAATGTGCTTTGTTCTAGCATGATAGACTGGGTTATTTGCCAAGTGTATACTACTCATGTTGTCACAATAAATGACAACTGGCCCATCTGTAGACCGATGCATATCATAAAGTAGCTTATGCAACCAAGCTACCTCACATGCAGCCATTGCTGCACCCCTGTACTCAGCCTCTGTGCTCGACAAGGCAACTGTAGGCTGTTTCTTGCTGCTCCAAGTGACTGCAGCACTCCCAAAAGAGAACACATATCCACTGGTAGATCGTCTATCAGAAATACTACCAGCCCAATCAGCATCAGTGTATCCATGCAACTGTATCTGAACCCCAGTCTCATAAAATAGTCCATACTGCAATGTGGACTTCACATACCTGAGTATGCGTCTAGCCGCATCCAAATGTGGTTTCCTTGGAGCCTGCATAAACTGACTTACCAATCCAACAGCATAGCTCAAATCTGGCCTGGTAATAGTCATATAAATCAAACTTCCTACTATGCGTCTGTACATAGTAGGGTCTTCTAGAAGCTCACCTGCATCTGTGCTCAGCTTCACATTCTGCTCCAAAGGAACTGAAATAGGCTTACAGCCTGTCATCCCATATTTGGACAGCATGTCCAATCCATACTACCTCTACAAGAGCTGTATCCCACTTGGTGATCTAATCACCTCAATGCCCAAGAAATAACGCAGCTCTCCCAAATCCTTCATCTCAAACTTCTGCTTCAATAGCATTTTCACATGAAGGATATCTTCATCACTGTCACCTGTCATAATCAAATCATCAACATAAATGACAAGTAGCATAATACCTTTCTCTGTTTTCCTCACATAAAGTGAGAAATCTGCCTTGGAAATCTGAAAGTCAATAGTGACAAGATACTGTCCTATCTTGTCAGACCATGCTCTAGGTGCTTGCTTCAAGCCATACAAGGCTTTCTTCAACCTGCAAACAAACTCAGGATGAACAGCATGCACATAACCTGGTGGTTGCTCCATATATACCTCTTCTTGCAAATCACCATGCAAGAAGGCATTCTTTACATCCATCTGATGTAAGGACCATCCCTTTGATGCAGCCATAGCAATGACTGCTCTTACGGTTGCCATCCTTGCAACCGGACTGAATGTTTCTTCATAGTCAATGCCATATGTTTGTGCATACCCCTTGACTACTAATCTTGCCTTGTATCTGTTCACAGAACCATCTGCATTGTGCTTCACCTTATAAACCCACTTACAGCCAATTGCATTTTTACCTTTAGGCAAAGGTACCAATTCCCATGTAGCATTAGCTTCCAAGGCATCCATTTCTTCATCCATGGCTTTCTCCCATTTTTCTTTTCCCATGGCTTCCTCAAAAGAAGTGGGTTCTGGTTCCTGTATCACTTTGACCATATATGCATAGTGAATGGTTGTAAATCCATCATATTTCAGCCTATCCACAGGATACCTAGCTCTCGTAGACCTGCGCAAAGTAGGTTCACTCCCAGGTGCTCTCAAAACATCCCTGGTCTTCCTTACTCCAGGTGTAACAATAGAAGGAATACCCAACTCATCATCAATGCTCTGTTCTGAGCCACTGGATTCACCATCCACATAAGAGTGACCTACATTCACATCAAACATGGGCTGATCAACCTTCTCTTTTCCTTTTCGTGATACATGCATACCACTATCTGCATTACTTTGAGAAGGTTCTCCTGATCTCAATCTGCCTGTCCATGGCGAAGAATGTGAACCACTGCTAGAGGATGCTCCAGGTCCACTAATATTTTGTGACTGCTGCTGTGAATTCTGTGCAGCATTACCATTTTGTGCATCTACATCATCAATCACATTTATTGGTTTATACTAGCTACTCATCTCATCAAAAACAACATCTCTGCTCACTGTAAACTTACGAGTAGAAGGGTTATAGCACCTATACCCTTTTTGCTGCAGAGAGTAACCAATAAAGATGCACTTCTCAGCTTTTGGATCCAACTTGGATCTCAGCTCATCTGGCACATGTACATAGGCAATGCAACCAAAAATTTTCAAATGAGAAATATCTGGTTTCCTACCAGTATACCTCTCCTCTGGAGTCATTCCATGTATTGCTGCAGTGGGAGTCATGTTCATTATGTAGACTGCTGTAGCAACTGCTTCAGCCCAATAAAAATCTGGCAAGTCTTTTTTATTGAGCATGGCACGAGATACCTCTCCAATATGCCTGTTTTTCCTTTCTGCAATTCCATTTTGTTGTGGGGTATAACTGCATGAATATTGCTGCTTTATGTCATGCTCCTGCAAGAACTTTGCAAACTCATTTGAGAGGTACTCTCCCCCTCCATCTGACCTTAGGCATTTTATCTGCATGCCTGTTTCTTTTTCAACCATAGCTTTAAGAGTTTTGAAATGCCCAAAAACTTCACTTTTCTTTTTCATAAAGTACATCCAAACTTTTGTGCTATGGTCATCAATAAAAGTGATAAAATAATGACAGCCTCCAAGAGATGCAGCTTTAGTAGTCCACACATCAGAGTGGATTAATTCCAATGGCTTCTCACTCTCTTGAACATGTCTAGGAAATGGTTTCCTTGCCTGTTTTCCAAACTGACAGGCTTCACATACCTTATGCATTTCTGCAACCTTGAATTTGGGCAATCCTGCAACAATATTTTGGGCCTGCATTGATTTAAGCCGCTGTACATTAACATGACCAATGCGTTTATGCCAGATATCAATATCTGCAACTATACCGGTCCCATGTGCAAACATTGCTGCACTCAATTCAGACATGTCTGCATCCAATGTAAACATTTTGCCCTTCTTCTTTCCTTTTGCTATCAAGCGACCTTTATTTTTCATATCCTCAACAAAGCATCCATGAGGATTAAATCTGACCTACAAGCCCTGTTCAACCATTTGACCAACAGAAACCAGATTCTTGGTGATATTCGGGACATGAAATACATCGGACAGGTATTTCTTTTTCCCATCCTGCATAGACAAGGGAATTTTTCCAATCTGCACAATAGGATGTGCAGTATCATCACCAGTCTCCACAAATCCTGGTTTTTCCATTTTCCTTGCATCCTCCATCCATTCTGCATGACCTGTCATGTGGTTTGATGCACCTGAGTCAACATACCATACATCGTTGCTTTCTTCTGCACTTGTCACAGAATTGTTCATGTGCTGCACCATAAACAGATGCTCATTTCTGTCATCACCCTGTCTACTAGAGGATGCATAATTTCCTTGTTGCAGTTTTCCATTCATGATGTCATTCTGCTTTTTATAGCAGTCTTTGGCCATATGACCCATTTTACCACAATAGTAGCATTCAACATTACTGTTTGCATTTTGGCCTCTTTGCCATCCACCACGACCTCTTTGGCTCCCCCTGCCTCTAGAGTTACCACGTCCTCCTCCATAGGACTGGTTTTCTTGAGTTTCCTGCATATTCTGATTACTCCCACGGCCTCCAAATCGGCCTCCTCTACCTCTGCCTCTACCTCTTCCAGCATTTGAGTAGAAGACAGCTTCTTTTGAAGTTCCTCCTGAAGAAGATGCACCACCATTTCTCTGTTCCTCAGAAATTAGAAGAGCAATCAACTCCTCAAAATCAGGAAATCTTTCACGAACTGAAATGGATGTTCGAAACTGTGCATAATCCTTTCCTAGACCATTCAAGGTCATAGAAACTAAATCATCATCTTCCACTGGTGACCCAATGGAAGCAAGTGCATCTGCAATCTTCTTCACCTTCATGTGGTAGTCGTTGATGCTCATATTTTCTCTTTGCACATTGTGCAACTCTTGCTTAAGCTGCATTTTCCTGGCTTGCGTATTTGTGCTATACATTTTTGACAAAGTATCCCATGCCTCCTTTGGCGTACTTGCATCTTGAATATGCACAATCATAGAGTCTGAAATGCTGATAGACAGCCAATACATAACTTTCCTGGCTCTCTCATGCCATGCTTTAAATGCCTGCATTTGCTGTTGATTGGGAACATCAGGAAGAACTGGTTCTTCTTCATTTCCTGCAACAAATTCCCAATATCCTTTTCCCATAAGGAAATTCGTCATTCTAAACTTCCATGCTTGGAAGTTGTTCTTGTCAAGCTTTTCAGTGACAATCTGTGAAAGAGAATCAGATGCCATTACAGAAGACTGCAAAAATTTCTGTCACTACAAAAACCAGAGCTTCACCCTCACAAGGGAAAATCTGCAAAACTGGCGAAAGTGGTATTTGACCACACAGTCACTTCCTAGTGACGATTTTGCATCAACAGGCAACAGGGATGATTCTGTAACTCCCAATGTCTCTGCGCACAAGCATACAATGCAATTTTTACAGTAACTATTCACCGACCTGTAGAACAGTGGCTGCACAGCATAAAACTGGGCCTTTTCCTGAGTGCGTGCAGAAAACTTCCGCCTCCAAAACAGGCCCCGAAATGGCCTCAAATCAAAAAAACAAGGTCGCCGAGAGCTAAAGCCCATTCCTGCAGCATACACTGCCCTCTTGCTTCACCGCGAAGGGTGTCTCAACTTGAGACAATGCACTCCTGCACTTCCCGGCTGTGCTACCTGCAGAGATCTGCTCCCGAAACAGAAAATGAAAGCAACACTGCTCCTCTTACCAGAACACCGCGAGCTTGGCTTGCTTTCTTGAGCTCCTTACCACGAACAAGGCTCTGATACCATGTCAAGATTGTGGGAGAGAAGGAAGGAGTCTCACTTGTAGCTTTCTTGCTTGCACAATGGGGGAATACACACAAGGGTGGAGGCTGAAAACTATTTTTCTCTTCTTAGTTGTGTAAGCCAAAAAGAACACTTGTACAAAGAAATAGAAGAACCCTAGATATGGGTCTCAAACCAAACTCAACTAACTAAGGTGGCATACTAACTGAGCCACGAACTAGAGTAGATAAGGATAGCTATCATGTAGCTATTATTCAGGGGCGGTGTACCAACCACATCTGCAACTGACAAGTCGGTGACATAAATACACAACGATCACCTTGGCATATCACGAGTGGAGCTCGATATCTCAACACCGATTGACTTAGAGCCCCATGCCAAGCCCATCAATAAACCCCCATATCGGCTCTCTAAATGTGAGAGAGAGGAAGTAGCTAAGAAAGTCAAGGAGCTCACTGAAATGGGATTCATAGAGCCTAGCTCTTCCCCTTATGCCTCCCCGGTTCTATTGGTTAAGAAAAAGGACAGATCCTTCCGGTTGTGAATTGACTACCGTGATCTCAATAAAATCGTTGTCAAAAATAGATACCCCATCCCTCGAATTGATGACTTTCTTGATGAGCTCAAGGGAGCACGCTACTTCACCAAGATTGATTTGTAATCTGATTACCACCAAATCAGAATGAGAGTGGGTGATGAAGTTAAAACATATTTTTGGACTGACTGTGGCTTGTACCATTTCCTTCTCATGCCATTTGGGCTCATTAATGCGCATTCCATGTTTTAGACCTTAATGAACAAAATATTGCATCCATGGCTTTTCCAATTTGTGTTGGTATTCTTTGATGATATACTCATTTACAGCAAATCATTGCATGAGCATTTGAAGCATGTCAGACAAATTTTTTATGTACAAAGAGAGCACCTGTTATTTGCCAAGGAAAGCAAGTGTGTCTTCATGCAAATAGAGATTGAGTAGTTGGGACACATTGTTAGTGAAAAAGTCATCCAAGCTAATCCTAAGAAAGTGCAATGTGTCCGGGATTGGCCCACCCTAGCTACCACTACCTCCTTGCATGGTTTTCTTGGTCTCTCCTCTTTTTATTAGAGATTTATTCACCATTATGGCACAATTGCAGCACCATTAACCGACAGGATGAAAAAAGAGGGTTTCATATGGGATGATTTGGCTGATCGCAATTTTCAGCAGAGCTGAAAGACTTGCTCACTTCAGCCCCCATCCTCGTATGCCCTGACTTTTCAAAGGATTTTACCATCCAGTGTGATGCTAGTGGACGGAGTATTGGTGCAGTCTTGTTGCAAGAACATGGGGTAATAGCATTTGAGAGCCAGAAATTGGACAATAAAGAGAGAGAGTTGCATGTCTATGATCAGGAGATGTTGGTAGTCATTCATGCTATTAATAAAGTGGCACCACTACTTGTATGGCAGTAAATTTAAGGTGAAAAGTGACCATTGTGTACTCAAACACTTTTTGACTCAGCCCAACCTCACTCCCAAACAATGTAGATGGGTGGCTACCCTACAAAACTATGACTTTGAGATTACCCACACCCCTGGCAAGGACAATGTAGTAGCTAATGCACCCTCTCCCATGTGGGTATGCAAGGTTTCATCCATCACTGAACTCCACCATAATTGGATTGAAGAGCTCCAAGAGGCATACTTTCTTGATGTTGAATTCAGCCCTCTTTTTCAAAAATTACAGCAAGGTGTCATGGATAACAACTCTCAATATCAGCTCCACAACGGCCTCATTTGGATCCATGGTCGTATTGTGATTCCCCATGCCTCTCCTTTCACCCAAAGGATCCTTGAAGAGATGCATTCTTCACCGATTTCTGGCCACTTAGGGGTCTTCAAAACATATGACCGCATTTCAAAAAGCTTCCATTGGAAAGGCCTATGGCGGGATGTTAAAGACTTTGTGTCTAGATATGTGCCTTGTCAGCAAAATAAAGATAACACTCTTAAATTGGGTGGATTGTTGCAGCCCTTACCTTCCTCGAATGAAAATGGACCCACATTACCATGGATTTCATCACTGGTTTACCTACAACGAAGAAGGGTTGGGATAGCATCTATGTGGTAGTTGACCAACTCACTAAAGCAATGGATTTCTACAAAATCTTAGTTTACAGCATCTCAAGTTGCCACTCAGTTCATGGAGCATGTTTTTAAGTTGCACGGCTTACCCCATGTCATAGTACATAATCGGGACACCAAATTAATGAGTCAGTTTTGGCAGAAAATTTTTAGCTCCATGCGGACCAATTTGGCTCCATCTACAGCCTATCATCCCCAAATGGATGGGCAGACCGAGCGAGTCAACAAGTGGCTTGAAACTTATTTGCGACATTTGTCAAGAATCGCGTGGTGGGGGGAGTTGCTCAAGATGCTGCGCCGAACACACATAGAATGCACAAGGAGAAGCTCACTCAAGAGACAAGAAGAGAGATGGAGGCCAAAACGTTTTCTTGCTGGTTTCTTCTTCTTCTTCCACACTCTTTACAATGTACACAAAGTATAGATAAGATGCAACATAAAGGAAAGTGGCCTACTGAGTCAAACAATGCATAACCGACTACACTAGTCGACTGGCGCTATAACTATGCCAGCTGTAAATAGGTGTAACAACCTGAATATAATAAGTAATGAGTCACTGGCCATGTATGAGTCATAATGACCATCGACGTGCTAAGTGTAGACATGTGGACCCATCTAACCAGGCGGTCCATCATCAATGTCCGCATGTGTTGAGCTTGTCATCTCAACACTCCCCCTCAAGCTCAAGTGCATCTCTGCAACTCCAAGTAAGCTTTGAAACTTTTGAAGCTTCTCTGTACCCAATGTCTTTGTGAAGATGTCAGCTATCTGATCCTGTGTGCTGACATACACCAAGTCAATCTCACCTCCTAGTACCTTCTCTCTCACAAAGTGGTAGTGTACCTCAATATGTTTTGTCCTAGCATGGAACACAGGGTTTCTAGCCAACTGTATACTGCTCATGTTGTCACAACAAATGACAACTGGACCTTCCTCCTCCACATCCAAATCAGCCAATAACTTTTGCAGCCATACTACCTCACATGCTGCAATAGCAGCACCTCTATACTCAGCCTCTGTACTCGACAAAGCAATTGTAGATTGCTTTTTGCTGCTCCAAGCAACTGCTGCTGCACTACCAAGAGAGAACATGTATCCGCTAGTAGATCTTCTATCAGACATACTACCAGCCAAATCTGCATATGTGTATCCAAACACCTGTACATTTGTACGTGCCTCATAGAAAAGTCCATAATGTAATGTGGACTTCACATATCTCAATATGCGTCTGACTACATCCAAATGTGGCTTTCTAGGTACTTGCATAAACTGACTCACAAGACCAACAACGTAGCTCAAGTCTGGCCTTGTAATGGTCATGTAGATCAAACTCCCCACTATCCTCCTGAACATAGTAGGGTCTTCTATCTCATCCCCAACATTAGCACTCGACTTTAAATTCTTCTCCAACGGGACTGAAAGTGGTTTGCATGCTGTCATACCATACTTGGACGACATATCCAAGCCATACTGTCTTTGGGATAGCCATATACCATCATCACATTTGATCACCTCAATGCCAAGGAAGTATCTTAGCTCACCTAAATCCTTCATCTCAAACTTCTTCTTCAAAGAATCCTTGACTTTAGCAATCCCACTATCACTATCACATGTAATAATCAAGTCATCCACATAGATGACTATGATGACCAAACCTACATCTCCCTTTCTCACATAAAGTGAGTGATCAGCATCAGAAACATAAAAGCCAATATTGACAAGATACTCTTTGATCTTGTCAGACCATGCTCTAGGTGCTTGCTTAAGCCCATAGAGCGCCTTCTTCAACCTGCACACATATGTGGGATGCTCTAAATCTTCATAACCTGATGGCTGATCCATATACACTTCCTGCAAATCACCATGCAAGAAGGCATTCTTCACATCCATTTGCTGCAACCTTCAACCTTTGGCTGCTGCCAAAGCAATCACACATCTGACAGTTGCCATCCTAACAATTGGACTGAAGGTTTCATCATAATCTATGCCATATGTCTGGGCATAGCCTTTTGCAACCAGCCTAGCTTTGTACCTGTTAATAGAACCATCTGCATTGTGCTTAATCTTATAAACCCATTTATATCCAATGGCTTTCTTTCCCTTCGGCAATGATACTAGATCCCAAGTCTTATTGGCCTCTAGTGCAGCCATCTCCTCATTCATTGCTGCATCCTAATGAGCATGACCAACAGCCTCCTCAAAACATGTGCGCTCAGCATCCTCAACTAGTTTCACCATATAAGCATAATGGTGAGCTGCATAACCTTCAAAACCAAATCTTTTAACACGGTATCTAACCCTGCTAGATCTGTGTGTCACTGGATCACTCAATGGAGTCTTTGCATTAACGTGTGTTCTCTGCACACCTGGAGTCCTCATTGAAGGAATGCCAAGCTCATCATCCAAGCTCTCTGAGCCACTGGAATCTCCATCAAGAACTGCATCAATGCCTTCTGACACTTTATTCTTTCCTTTGTCTTTACCTATAGTGCTACTAGATGCACCCGAAGATGTAGAGGTACTCCTTAGTCTCCAAGACCAAGGACTACTAGATGATGTCTCTGGTCCACTAAGAGTCTGTGATTCTTTCTTTTCAGCCTGCACATGAGTGTCATGATCATCATCATCATCCAATGCATCACCACTAGATGCATACCAACTGCTCATTTCATCAAAGATGACATCCCTGCTCACTCTAAACTTACATGTGACAGGGTTATAATAGCTATACCCTTTTTGCTCTAAACAGTATCCAATGAAGACACATTTTTCAGCCTTTGGATCTAGTTTCTTTCGCAACTCATCTGGCACATGAACATACGCAATGCAGCCAAACACTTTCAAGTGTGAAACATCAGGCTTCTTACCTGTATAGCATTCTTCAGGAGTCATACCATGAATTGCAGCTGTGGGAGTTCTGTTCATAATATAAACAGCAGTATGAATAGCCTCAGACCAGAAATGCTTAGGCATATTCTTTTTAGCCATCAAGGCACGTGCAACTTTTGCAATATGCCTATTTTTCATTTTTGCAACCCCATTTTGCTATGGGGTATATCTGCATGTGAA
This sequence comes from Lygodium microphyllum, assembly GCF_053477565.2. Classification (NCBI taxonomy): domain Eukaryota; kingdom Viridiplantae; phylum Streptophyta; class Polypodiopsida; order Schizaeales; family Lygodiaceae; genus Lygodium; species Lygodium microphyllum. The sequence continues at coordinate 139,079,183 of NC_141148.1, forward strand.
CTATCTCTTTATCCCATGAGACCTCAGAAAATCACTGAACTCATTCGAGAGGTACTCTCCCCCTCCATCTGACCTCAAGCACTTTACTTTCAAGCCTGTTTTTCTTTCAACTGCAGCCTTGAAAGTTCTAAAGTGCTCAAACGCTTCACTCTTTTCCTTCATAAAATATACCCACAACTTTCTAGAACAATCATCAATGAATGTGACAAAGTATGAACTGCCTCCAAGAGATACATTTTGTGTAGGCCCCCAAATGTCTATATGCACAACGTCAAGGATATTTATGCTTACATCTCTGTCATGTGAAAAGGGTTGTCTTGCCTGCTTACCAAACTGACATGCTTCGCATATCTTATGAAATTCTGTAACTTTAAATGTAGGAAAACCTGTAAACCAACCCTTTGGACTGCATTAATTTCAGTTTTTGTACATTTCCATGTCCAATGCGTTTGTGTCAAATTTCAATGTCTGCAACAACACCTTTTCCTTTGGCATACATAGCAGCATTCATAGTAGGAATTCCAGCATCCAAAGTAAACATACGTCCAACTCTACTTCCCTTTGCTACCAACCTGCACTTGTCATTGAAGTCTTTTACAAAGCAGCCCTTTGCATTAAATCTAACTTGCAGCCCTTGCTCTACCATTTGACCGACTGACACCAAGTTCTTTGTAATAGATGGCACATGTAATACATCTGAAAGACTCTTTGTCTTACCATCATGCAAGGACAAGGGAACTTTTTCCAATGTGTGAAATTGGGTGGCATGAGTCATCACCCGTCTGCACATAACCTGCATTCTGCAAATCCTGCATCTCTCCAAACCATTCTGCATGGCTGGTCATATGATTGGATGCACCTGAATCAACATACCAAACATCTTCATGTGTTTCCTTTCCTGTAACAACATTCAGCATATGGTGCATAATGAACAAACGTTCATTTTTGTCTTCATTCTGTTGTGAAGACGATGCATAGTTTCCTTGCTGCAACTTACCACTGCGGATATCATCTTTCTTAGCATAACATTGGGCTGCAATATGACCTGTTTTGCCACAGTAGTGGCACACAATACCAGAGTTGTTAGAACCTCTATTCTTCCATCCACCTCTACCTCTAAAGCTCCCCTTACCTCTAAAGTTACCACGACCTCTTGAAACCTGCATATCGCCAAATTGATGATTCAATCTGTTTTGTTGGTTGTCACTACCACGTCCTCTACCACGGCCTCTTGAAGAGAACCTGCCACGTCCCCTTCCTAAACTGGAGTAGAAAGCCTGGACGACCTGTTCACCACTTCTTTCAGATGTCTCACTCTGCATGTTGATTTCTTCAGTGATCATTAGAGAGACCAACTCATTGAAATCTGGGAATGGCTTTCTAACATATATGGAAGTTACAAAAGACTTCCAAGTCTTTTCATTGTTAAGTCCACCCAAGGTTGACGACACCAAATCATCATCATTGGGCATTGCATCAATCGCTGCCAATGCATCTGCAATGCTCCTTACCTTCAATGCATACTCATTGATAGACATCTTCCCTTTCTTCAACGTATTCAACTCTTGCTTGAGTTGAATCTTTCGTGCCTTTGTATTTACAGAAAACATACTTTCAAGTATGGTCCAAGCTGCATATGCATTCTCTGCATTTCTAATGTGTCCCAGAATATTATTGTCAATTACTGCAGACAACCAATACATGACCTTCTTGTCTTTTGCATTCCATTCCTTTCGTGCCTTTGTCTCTTCTGCAGTTGGAGGATCACTCACCTCCGGCTCCTTTTCTTCACCTGAAACAAACTCGTAGAGGCCTTTTCCAATAAGGAAGTTCGTGACACGAAACTTCCATGATGGGTAGTTGTTCTTGTTGAGCTTTTCAATGATGGGGCTTCCACTGTTCTCTGCCATTATCACAATATTAATACCAACAACAAGCAAATCTTCCGCAACCCTCGACCTGTAGTGCACAGCAATACACCAAACAACCTTTTTCACTGTCTGCTCAACAATACATGCAATCTGCAACCTGTTTGCAGATAAACCTTGTGTTTACTCACCGATGAACACCTTTGAACTTACAGATCTGAAATCTGTAACCTGCGCACCCACGTTCGGTCAATACAGCCGAAGTCACAGTGTACCCTGAACCTGCTGTTCGCAACCTTGCGGCTCTAAAACAGGCCCTGAAACGGCCTAAGATGCCCAAAATAACTGCGGACAGGCCCAAAAGGGTTTTTTTGCAGAATAGACAGCGCTCTTTGCGCACACCAAATCTCACTGCAATCTGAGATTTTTGCTCTGCCCTGTTTCCGGTGCCTCCACAGGCACTATCCAAGAGAAGGAGTGGAAGAATGGGAGAGATTCTTACCTGTGGCTTGCTTGCTCGAACCTTGCTTCTTATCCTTTACTTCAGCCTTCGAAATCAGCCTCTCTCAGTGGCGCGGCTCTGATACCATGTCAAGAATCGCGTGGTGGGGGGAGCTGCTCAAGATGCTGCGCCGAACACACATAGAATGCATAAGGAAAAGCTCACTCAAGAGACAAGAAGAGAGATGGAGGCTAAAACGTTTTCTTGCTAGTTTCTTCTTCTTCTTCCAAACTCTTTACAATGTACACAAAGTATAGATAAGATGCAACATAAAGGAGAGTGGCCTACTGAGTCAAACAATGCATAACCGACTACACTAGTCGACTGGTGCTATAACTATGCCAGCTGTAAATAGGTGTAGCAACCTGAATATAACAAGTAATGAGTCAGTGGCCATGTGTGAGTCATAATGACCACCGATGTAACGTGTCCGCTAGAATCATTCCGGACACGTCTTAGCAGTCCATCGGGAAGGATGTCTAGAAAGCTCCGCTCGGCACTCCCATGGAATGTTACGGGACTTGCGATCTAGGTCTTCCCGCGTCTGCCACGTAGCGGAAGTATCCTGGCCGTTCCCACTTAGGATCGACCTGAATTTGGGTTTTCCTATTTGGTCATTAGCTAGCAACAACTAGCGTCAGATCCGAGCGAACTACTTTACGCAGAAGCGCCCGGTCCGAAGCAGATTCACGCTGCACTTGGTTCAAGGAGAATGGGAAACGAGAGGGATGCAAGGTTCGACCTCTCTGCCATAAGGCATAGTCCCATTCCGTTCCCCTAAAACAGCGTAAATCGGGTAGGATGTAACTCTAGGTCATCGTCTTCGTTATTCGCTTTGATGCTGAAGATCAACCTGCTGTTCGTCGAAGACTTTGAGAAAAGTTCCCGGCTAACCGGGACCACCCATCCGTAGGACGGACCCATGGTCCATCCTCCGCACTTTCCTCGGCTTGTTTTAGTTATGTAATTACCTACCACATTAGTTTGACATATAACAAACAGCTTCCTTGATTAACCCTGTTAAGCACTGGTTCCTTCACGTAATCTTATCACAGGACATAAAGAAAACAATGCCAAACAACTTCTTTGTTATCATTTTATCCTTTTATCTTTGAAATACAAGGAGTTTCCGCCCGTAGGCGTATACATAATCCGCCCGAAGGCTATCCAGTAATCCACTAGGGATCACTAATCCAAGTTTCCGCCCGTAGACTAGTATGCGGGCCTCGAGATCCAATCCCGAGTCACGTTAGTCTCTTGTGCAGGACCCGGAAGGCGAGGGATTTACAGCCAGAGCCCCCCCTGGCACCCAAGCGTCCTCCTGCTCCAAGTAGAACTCAACGGAGAGACCTCTCACGGCGGGTTCGGTCCACGTTCCCGGCGCGGCTAACAACCCCCTTGGTTAGGGTCAGGCAGGCAGTCGGGGGTAACTGAAGCTGCCTCTCCCTTCAGGACTTTAACCTAAAGTATTTAGATGTATTTTCATCCTTTAGTTCATTAAGCAAACATTGCAAACAGTGCTTTCTAAACTGTTACAAGCACAATCAATTTTCAGTGGTCGTTTAGCTGGCAAACTGTTAAGGAGTGGCTCCTTTTCCCCGAATGCAACCCGCATTCGATCCGGAATCAATTGCAACTTTGGCAAGATTCCTATCATTCTTGGGTTAGGGTCATACCCTACCAATGCTTAAGGTTCTGTTGTGGCAGGATCCAGCGACCATGTCGCTTTAGTTTATTGTCGGGTCATTCGCAAATACCTAACTTTCCTTTTCCTTGGCAATTATTCCCCAAGAAAAGTGAGTAACAGGATGATTACTCATCCTCTTGTAAATTAACTTGCCAACCTCATTTCGAGAGATGACAAAACTCTCTTGTGGACAAATCTCAAGTCTATACAATGTTGCAGCTTTTTGCACATGTATTGCATCTAATTCCACGGGATCATTCCATTGCTTAGTGTTTTCCGTTCATGGAATTTACCCAGCCGAGTAACAGGGTTTTAGGGTATCCTCCAAATCATTCCTAATTAGGTTGACCCATGGTTCTAGAAATATGCAACTCCATCGGAGTTTCATCATGATCCTTAGGATAAAACCTTAGATCATTTCATGCATGAACATCCCATTGCTTCGACATTTTGTGAACATGTGTAGGATCTTTAGAATCACGGTTTTTGTCTAAAGCTAGGTCAAATTGCACTAAACCCTAGTTAACACTTAGGATTCCTATCATATCGACTCAATCATGTCCATACGAATCCTTGTGGTTTAGATTACTTAGTCAATTCAATTATGCTTGTCTTGCGACAAGGATGATCCTTCTCAAGGGTAATAATCTAAATCTAACGGGTAACAATACTTACAACTACATCAACACGCGTAAACATGCGATTTATTGCCTTTACGCATCACATGGCCCATGATAACTTTATCTTTCTTTGGTGCACGATAATCTGGCTACTAACTTTTCCTAGGACTACTAGGTCTTACATCAATAGTCATACCTACAACCTTGTTGTCTACACTTTGGCATCTTATGCTTTGACTCCTAAATGCGGCTCTTAATGAATGTCGTTTTTTTCGCATGACGACTACGCAATACACAACATTCTCCTAGCTACGAAGTAGTCAATGAAACTCATCCAAAGCTAGTGTTGACTTATTCCCTCTTACATGCTATTTGCAAGTTCATAAGATCATCTTTGTACTCTATTATTCCTTTTCGGATAATACCTTATGGGGTTAACCTTGCCTCATGAAATCATTACGAGAAGGATGTTGCCCAACATGCGGCACACGCTTATTTCTACCATGTCTAGGACGAAAGATAATGCACTTATAAATCCCATTTCCTTGCCTAGGATTAGACTCATTACTTTGATAATGTACCAAAACTACATGCAACTAGCCTTCTACTCGTTCAAATTCATGACATAATTCAACCTTGCCTAATGTTTCAAGAGATGCTTTATCACATGTATTTCTTTCCAATTTCCGTATGCATTAAAATTAAGCGTAAAAATGCAATTCCTTTTATGAGCTAAGCGCGCCTAATCATGCGAGAATAACTCGAAGGAACCTGGACTTGAGGGCTCGGGGAGATGTCCACTTGTACATTCGGAGATGAGCCTCCCGCGGTCGCACCTTGTGATCTTTTTGGGGCCATCGTAGTCGTAAATTCGACTTCCGATTTGCCTTTGTGGTCTACGGAGTGACGGCCCTCGGAATGCGGCCTTCCGACCTCTGCCTTTATCCTTGTATGCGGGAGATTTCCTTTTCGGGATGGTGCTTGCGGCAAAGGCTTTAGGAGTCTTTCAAGAAAACTCGAATCGGCACGGAATTTAATCTCGGACGGCTTGCGGCTTTAAAATCTTCTTGCGAAAGCCTTTTCGATGGGTCTTGCGGGGGTCTTTATGGCTTCACCGTCCCCTCTTCAAAGTCCCGAGAAGGGTATGAAGAGATCTTCTTGGAAATGGGGTGGGAAGGGGCCTTAAGGAGGCCCCCCCTCTTAGAAGCTTCTAAGAAGCTTCAGCTTCTTCAGGACCACGTGGGGGGGGGGGGGGGGTCGTGAACAGCGTGGCGGCGGCTGAGATGGCCTGCGACAGGCGGACGGCCCGGCAGCGTGACTGGTGGACAGGGCGGACTGGGCGGCAGCTACGACACCTGGCAGCAGCACGGCGGCTCCTGCACGATGGCGGCGACTCCCATGGCGACCAGCACGGCCCTCCCTCTCCAGCACGGCCCTCTCTCTCTCTCTCAATTCCTCCTCCACAGCTCCTTTCTCTCTCTCCCTCTTCCAGCTCCTCCCTCTCCCACACCCCCTTGATGGGGGGGTGTTTATATAGGCATGGGGGTGGGGAAGAGGGCCTCCACACACGTGGAGGACTCCCCTCATGTAGTCCCTCACTTGGCCATCCCCCCTCCACACTCCCTCTCCTCCAGCCATGCATCGGCTGGGGGAAGGGATAATAGTAAAAAAATTTGCCTTAATTTATCCTATTGCCCTTCCCAAGCGGTCGTTCCCTTGCGGTTATACGGTCTTCAACCCCGGCTTTTAATTATCGACGTGGAGACCTCGTGAATGGTATGGTTTAAGTTACTAATAACTTGCGAAGTAGGGAATACCTTTGCACAGGGTTTACACCGCGTGCGGACAGTTAATATTTACGGTATGGAGTGTGCGGAAATATTACATTCTCTCCCCCTTAGAAGAATCGAGATGTCCTCATCTCGAGATAAACTGGGGATATTGAAGATTGAGAGAGCTTTCGTCCATCCAGGTAGCATCCTCTTCGGGGTAATTTTTCCACTGGACGAGGCATTCTCTCAAGGTTCTAGATCTCAACTGTCTCTCCCTAACATCTAAAATCTTTTCCGGCCGTAGTTCAAGGATTCCTTGACTAGGCATTACAATTTGTTGGTCATCAAGTACATGATTTGGGTTGGGTACATACTTTTTCAAGAGACTAATATGGAATACATTGTGAACTTTTAGGTTATCAGGAAGTTGCAGTTTATAAGCATTGGGTCCTAGGCATTTGAGGATTTTATATGGTCCACAATACCTTGGACTTAGCTTCTTGCATTTACCTAGAGATAAAGAACTCTTTTTCGGCCGTACACGAATGAAGACCATGTCTCCTTCTCCGAAGATCCGCTCTTGGCGCTTCAAATCTGCATATGCCTTTTGTCTATCTTTGGCTGCTTGTATGTCTTGTCTTATTGACCTTATTTGGTCATCCCCCAACATTTGTCTTGAAGCTTCCACTCTTAGGGTAGGATCTGAAAAATTTAGAGGACTTCGGCAATCATGACCATACAATGCCTGAAAGGGAGTCATTTGAATGCTCTGTTGGTAAGAAGCATTGTAAGCAAATTCTACTAACGGTAAGTATTGAATCCATCTCTTCGGCTCTCGACAGCAGTAAGCCCTAAGCATATCCTCAATGATTTGATTTACTCGCTCTGTTTGTCCATCTGTTTGGGGATGTAGGCAGTGCTAAACAGAGTTGAGTCCCAATAGCTTCAAAGATAGCTCTCCAGAAGTGAGAAGTGAAAAGAGAATCTCGATCGCTAATGATCCTTCTAGGTAACCCATGTAGCTTGAATATTTCTTTGATAAACACTCTTGCAATATCGGAGGCTTTATAATTTGTCTTTACTGGAATCAGGTGTGCAACCTTAGTAAGCATGTCAACTACAACCATAATGGAGTTGTATCCTCCTTGGACTTGGGGTAAGCCCACCACAAAATCCATACTGATGAATTCCCATTTCATTTGGGGAATGTCAAGGGGTTGTAATTTCCCTGGCATCATGACATGTTCAGCCTTGATACGTTGGCAAGACAACATTCGGTGACATATTTGAGGACGTCACCTTTGAGCCTCTCCCAATAATATCTCTTCCTGACTGCATTAAGAGTTTTTGCATAGCCACGATGTCCGGCGAAAGGGGAATCATGAGCTTCCCACAATATCTTCTGCTTAAGTGACTGGCTTGCTGGTATACATAGCCTTGTTCTATAGTAAATAAGTCCATTGTCAATAGAAAATTCATGATACTTTGCTTGCAACTTCAGATTCTGATCCTTGGTAGATATTTCTTTTATCATTGCTTGGTAAGCTAAGTCATGGCATGCTTCCTCTCTAGCTAGTTCGAGTATAGGGTTGCTTGGCATAGATACCTTTGTAGCCAGAGATCTGGCCGTTGATGGATTCTGCAAGATTAGGAAGTTTAGGAATGCCTTGCGATTGAGTGCATCAACAACCGCATTCTCCTTTCCAGGTCGGTACTTGATCTTAAAATCATATTCCTACAATACTTCAATCCATCGACGTTGCCTCATGTTGAGCTCGTTCTGGGTAAAAATCCATTTGAGGCTCTTATGATCGGTTACTAGAGTAAACTTGTTGCCCAACAGGTAGTGTCTCCAAAGCTTTAAAGCATGGATGACAGCTAATAACTCCAGATCATGAGTGGCATAATTCTTTTCGTGACTCTTCAATTTCCTTGAAGAATACGCTACTGGATGATTTTCCTGCTTAAGTACACACCCCAAGGCAAGAATGCTGGCACCAGTTACTACCTCGAACTCCTTATTCAGGAAGTTTTAGAATAGGTGCTGATACCAAACTTTGCTTCAACCTATCGAAGTTAGTTTGTTCAGCAGTTGACCATGCAATGGGCGTTTGCTTCCTCAATAATTCTGTCAAAGGTGCTGCAATCAAGGCATATTTTTAGATGAAGACCCCATACCATCCTGTCAATCCAAGAGAGCTGAGTATTTCTTTGACCGATACTGGTATTGGCCATTCAAGCACATATCTGACTTTGGCCGGATCCACTGATATTCCTTTTGATGATACTATGAATCCTAGATATTCAATCTGACGTTTGAAGAATGCACACTTCTTCATTTTTGCATACAGCTTATGAGACCTCATTGTCTCCAACACAATCCGTAGTTGGGCCTCATGATCTTCTTCCTGTTTAGAATAGACTAAAATGTCGTCGAAGAAGACAAGCACGAAATCACCAAGATATGGCCTAAAAATATCCTGCATTAACCTATTGAAAGTGGCAGGTGCATTTGTAAGTCCGAATGACATAACTAAGAATTCAAAGTGCCCATATCTTGTATTGAAGGCCGTTTTTGGAATATCCTCATCCTTGATCCTGATTTGATAGTAGCCTGACCTGAGATCAATTTTGGAGAAGATCTTTGCACCTTGAAGGCGGTCAAGAAGCTCATCTATTCTAGGAATAGGGTACTTGTTCTTGACTGTTGATTGATTCAACTCATGGTAATCAATACATAGTCGAAGTGTCCCATCTTTCTTTTTCTGGAATAGGACTGGAGCTCCCCATGGTGAACTACTAGGACGGATGTAGCCCTAATCTAGTAGTTGCTTGAGTTGTCCCTTCAACTCAATTGCTTCCGATATAGACATTCTATAGGGTCTCTTCGCAATTGGCGCAGCTCCTATTACTATCTTGATCTCATGATCTACTTCTCTTTGAAGCGGGTGTTCTGTTAACTCTTCAGAAACTACGTCCACAGAAACTACGTCCACATATTCCTTCAGCCAAGTGACCAATTCACCTTACTTCTTTATCAATATTCATAGTCAATACAATCGGAAAAAAGTTTTATTCCATTCATATCAGCATAGCCCTTTCGTGGTATAGTTATTTCTTGGGCCGATGGAACAAGTTAATACATTAATTCGAGGAGAATAAGATATTATTGCATTCAGCTACAGGAATTGAGTAGTAGTACGGATTGGGGTCATCGATTTTCAGGAATCGATAGTTCATTGGAAGATTAGGATATCTTTTCCTTTGATATCCATTCTTCTCATGACGTCCCAAAACCTTGATTCGGTCGGCAGAGATTCTTTGAATCACTTCTCCGTACACATACTTATTTTGGTTAACCCTTCGACCTCCAACCTGTAGGGTCGCGTTTGCGTGAGCCTCAACAAAGATGAACAGCTTTACGATCTTCAAATCCTCCATCCACTTGATTCTCTTCAAGTTAATTTGAAGGTACGCAGGTCGATAGGCAGTTATGTAATAGATCCCTGAAACACCCATCCATCTCTGTTCCATGTACACAGGCGATGGATTGTAAATGCGGTCTAGGATGTTCATCATCTCAACCCTTTGTTGATAATTCGTGGAATGCATCGCGGTCATAAACATGACTTGGAACACTAAGAACTTGTTCCATGCTTCATAATTCTGGAAGACAGCAATCAAAGTAAGGAAATGTTTGGGACACAACATTTGCTTTACGTCTTCTTAAAATTTCCTAAAAACAAGTCCTTTGTTGGTTTGCTCTGATACCAACTATAACGTGTCCGCTAGAATCATTCCGAACACGTCTTAGCAGTCCATCGGGAAGGATGTCTAGAAAGCTCCGCCCGGCACTCCCATGGAATGTTACGGGACTTGCGATCTAGGTCTTCCCGCGTCTGCCATGTAGCGGAAGTATCCTGGCCGTTCCCACTTAGGATCGACCTGAATTTGGGTTTTCTTGTTTGGTCATTAGCTAGCAACAACTAGTGTCAGACCCGAGCGAACTACTTTACGCAGAAGCGCCCGGTCCGAAGCGGATTCACGCTGCACTTGGTTCAAGGAGAATGGGAAACGCGAGGGATGCAAGGTTCGACCTCTCTGCCATAAGGCATAGTCCCATTCCGTTCCCCTAAAACAGCGTAAATCGGGTAGGATGTAACTCTAGGTCATCGTCTTCGTTATTCGCTTTGATGCTGAAGATCAACCTGCTGTTCGTCGAAGACTTTGAGAAAAGTTCCCGGCTAACTGGGACCACCCATCCGTAGGACGGACCCATGGTCCATCCTCCGCACTTTCCTCGGCTTGTTTTAGTTATGTAATTACCTACCACATTAGTTTGACATATAACAAACAGCTTCCTTGATTAACCCTATTAAGCACTGGTTCCTTCACGTAATCTTATCACAAGACATAAAGAAAACAATGCCAAACAACTTCTTTGTTATCATTTTATCCTTTTATCTTTGAAATACAAGGAGTTTTCGCCCGTAGGCGTATACATAATCCGCCCGAAGGCTATCCAGTAATCCACTAGGGATCACTAATCCAAGTTTCCACCCGTAGACTAGTATGCGGGCCTCGAGATCCAATCCCGAGTCACGTTAGTCTCTTGTGCAGGACCCGGAAGGCGAGGGATTTACAGCCAGAGCCCCCCCTGGCACCCAAGCGTCCTCCTGCTCCAAGCAGAACTCAACGGAGAGACCTCTCACGGCGAGTTCGGTCCACGTTCCCGGCGCGGCTAACAACCCCCTTGGTTAGGGTCAGGCAGGCAGTCGGGGGTAACTGAAGCTGCCTCTCCCTTCAGGCCTTCAACCTGAAGTATTTAGATGTATTTTCGTCCTTTAGTTCATTAAGCAAACATTGCAAACAGTGCTTTCTAAACTGTTACAAGCACAATCAATTTTCAGTGGTGGTTTAGCTGGCAAACTGTTAAGGAGTGGCTCCTTTTCCCCGAATGCAACCCGCATTCGATCCGGAATCAATTGCAACTTTGGCAAGATTCCTATCATTCTTGGGTTAGGGTCATACCCTACCAATGCTTAAGGTTCTGTTGTGGCAGGATCCAGTGACCATGTCGCTTTAGTTTATTGTCGGGTCATTCGCAAATACCTAACTTTCCTTTTCCTTGGCAATTATTCCCCAAGAAAAGTGAGTAACAGGATGATTACTCATCCTCTTGTAAATTAACTTGCCAACCTCATTTCGAGAGATGACAAAACTCTCTTGTGGACAAATCTCAAGTCTATACAATGTTGTAGCTTTTTGCACATGTATTGCATCTAATTCCACGGGATCATTCCATTGCTTAGTGTTTTCTGTTCACGGAATTTACCCAGCCGAGTAACAGGGTTTTAGGGTATCCTCCAAATCATTCCTAATTAGGTTGACCCATGGTTCTAGAAATATGCAACTCCGTCGGAGTTTCATCATGATCCTTAGGATAAAACCTTAGATCATTTCATGCATGAACATCCCATTGCTTCGACATTTTGTGAACATGTGTAGGATCTTTAGAATCACGGTTTTTGTCTAAAGCTAGGTCAAATTGCACAAAACCCTAGTTAACACTTAGGATTCCTATCATATCGACTCAATCATGTCCATACGAATCCTTGTGGTTTAGATTACTTAGTCAATTCAATTATTCTTGTCTTGCGACAAGGATGATCCTTCTCAAGGGTAATAATCTAAATCTAACAGGTAACAATACTTACAACTACACCAACACGCGTAAACATGCGATTTATTGCCTTTACGCATCACATGGCCCATGAAAACTTTATCTTTCTTTGGTGCACGATAATCTGGCTACTAACTTTTCCTAGGACTACTAGGTCTTACATCAATAGTCATACCTACAACCTTGTTGTCTACACTTTGGCATCTTATGCTTTGACTCCTAAATGCGGCTCTTAATGAATGTCGTTTTTTTCGCATGACGACTACGCAATACACAACATTCTCCTAGCTACGAAGTAGTCAATGAAACTCATCCAAAGCTAGTGTTGACTTATTCCATCTTACATGCTATTTGCAAGTTCATAAGATCATCTTCGTACTCTATTATTCCTTTTCGGATAATACCTTATGGGGTTAACCTTGCCTCATGAAATCATTACGAGAAGGATGTTGCCCAACATGCGGCACACGCTTATTTCTACCATGTCTAGGACGAAAGATAATGCACTTATAAATCCCATTTCCTTGCCTAGGATTAGACTCATTACTTTGATAATGTACCAAAACTACATGCAACTAGCCTTCTACTCGTTCAAATTCATGACATAATTCAACCTTGCCTAATGTTTCAAGAGATGCTTTATCACATGTATTTCTTTCCAATTTCCGTATGCATTAAAATTAAGCGTAAAAATGCAATTCCTTTTATGAGCTAAGCGCGCCTAATCATGCGAGAATAACTCGAAGGAACCTGGACTTGAGGGCTCGGGGAGATGTCCACTTGTACATTCGGAGATGAGCCTCCCGCGGTCGCACCTTGTGATCTTTTTGGGGCCATCGTAGTCGTAAATTCGACTTCCGATTTGCCTTTGTGGTCTACGGAGTGAGGGCCCTCGGAATGCGGCCTTCCGACCTCTGCCTTTATCCTTGTATGCGGGAGATTTCCTTTTCGGGATGGTGCTTGCGGCAAAGGCTTTAGGAGTCTTTCAAGAAAACTCGAATCGGCACGGAATTTAATCTCGGACGGCTTGCGGCTTTAAAATCTTCTTGCGAAAGCCTTTTCGATGGGTCTTGCGGGGGTCTTTATGGCTTCACCGTCCCCTCTTCAAAGTCCTGAGAAGGGTATGAAGAGATCTTCTTGGAAATGGGGTGGGAAGGGGCCTTAAGGAGCCCCCCCCTCTTAGAAGCTTCAGCTTCTTCAGGACCACGTTGGGGGGGGGGGGGGGGGGGGGGTCGTGAACAGCGTGGCGGCGGCTGAGATGGCCTGCGACAGGCGGACGGCCCGGCAGCGTGACTGGTGGACAGGGCGGACTGGGCGGCAGCTACGGCAGCTGGCGGCAGCACGGCGGCTCCTGCACGATGGCGGCGACTCCCATGGCGACCAGCACGGCCCTCTCTCTCTCTCTCAATTCCTCCTCCACAGCTCCTTTCTCTCTCTCCCTCTTCCAGCTTCTCCCTCTCCCACACCCCCTTGATGGGGGGGTGTTTATATAGGCATGGGGGTGGGGAAGAGGGCCTCCACACACGTGGAGGACTCCCCTCATGCAGTCCCTCACTTGGCCATCCCCCCTCCACACTCCCTCTCCTCCAGCCATGCATCGGCTGGGGGAAGGGATAATAGTAAAAAAATTTGCCTTAATTTATCCTATTGCCCTTCCCAAGAGGTCATTCCCTTGCGGTTATACGGTCTTCAACCCCGGCTTTTAATTATCGACGTGGAGACCTCGTGAATGGTATGGTTTAAGTTACTAATAACTTGCGAAGTAGGGAATACCTTTGCACAGGGTTTACACCGCGTGCGGACAGTTAATATTTACGGTACGGAGTGTGCGGAAATATTACAACCGACGTGCTAAGTGTAGACGCATGGACCCATCTAACCAAGCGGTCCATCATCAATGTCTGCATGTGTTGAGCTTGTCATCTCAACAACATTTTTGTCATGATGTGCAGAATTCTTGGGATGTATGGCTGTACTTGGCTAAATTTCCTTAAAACAACTCCACTCATTTGAGCATTGGAGTCTCTCCCTTCGAAGCATTGTATGGTTATCGGTGCCCCTTCCTATCATGATCTTCAATGAAAAGCTCAACCCCCTTGGAAAAGAAGAGTCGGACCTCATGCAAGCTTTACTTCAACAATGCAAGGCAAACCTCAAAAGGGCTCAAGAGCACATGAAGCTCCATGCTGATGCAAAAAGAAGACCCCTTGACTTTTAAGAGGGTGAATTGGTACTCCTCAAGGTCCCCAAGTCCCGTTATGCTACACTAAAGGACGGTTCTTGCAACAAGTTGACACACCATTACTATGGGCCCTACACAATCATTCAGAAGGTCGGGGAATTGGCTTACCGTCTCCAATTCCCTCCCACTACTAAGATCCATAATGTCTTTCATGTAAGCCAATTGAAACCTTTCATTAGCACTCCCAAAGATCATGTAGAGGGGCTACCTCCCATAGATGAGGAGGGCCTTATCCAGTATATTCCTGAAGCATCACTGGGTAGCGTGAAAAGCAACTCCGCACCTGTTCCATCCATGAATACTAAAAGAGACCTAACTGTCCTAACTAAGGGAGAGAAGAGAGAGAAGGATTGCAGGAGAAGAGGGAGAGGAGAGAGAAAGATAGGGAGAAGAGAGAGAAATAGAGAAAAGGGAGTAAGAAGAAGAAGAAGAAGAAGAAGAAGAAGAAGAAGAAGAAGCCATGAAAGCTTGAGAAGGTGAAAAGGGAGATTCTTGATAATTCTGTGATACCTCAAAATACCCTCTTACACCTTATATACCATCAGTGTGACTGATATGTTCCCATGCCATGTTCTCGTGATCCCCGCTCATTACAAACCATCCCATCTCATAAATTTTTTGTCCTAAAAAATAAGGGATGTTGTCCTATCCTATAAGGGTATGTTGTAGAAAATCAGCCATAACTTTGTGTGAGAAACTTCGAATGGGACAATTGAGGTGTCCTTACAGAGCCCACGAGATGTACTTTCAGGCCATGTGGGTGAGGGGGGGCTACAATTAGGTTAGGACCAAAACTATTGCAAAATAGAGGGCTGTCCATGAGTTACTAATGTGTTGTCCCAGATAGTATGACTAGAGAAAAACAACCATATTTTCCTCTAGGAAACTCCGATCGGGGCAAGTGAGGTATTGGCATAGAGCCCTCGAGGTGTACTTTTAGCCCATGTATGGGGAATGGGGCTGAAAATGGGTCAGGACCAAAACTCGTGCAAAACAGTTGGCTATCGAGACTCAGAATGCAGCCCAAAACAGGTGTCATGGTTAAGTTCTAGCCAATACGGCCTCCATTTTTTTTCATTAAATCTCCAAAATTGGTTGAAAAACCACTTGCTTTTTTTACATGACATTCTTTTCTAGAAATTTCCATATATTTTTAGGATATTTATAATAATATCTAAAATATGCTAGTTTTATCCAAAAATCTAATATTTTGGACCATCCATACTATACACACTGAATTAATGACTAACATGACTTATAACTCTCATTCACGCGATAAATTTTGTGATGGATAGCTACAATCCTTGTTAATTCAAAGAAAATGTTGGGTTATAACTCTCGATTTTTTATATTTTAAATTAATAAAAATGGTTAGTTATTAATGTTAGTTAGTTTTTACTTTAGTCAGTCTTTAGTTAGTAATCTTATGAACTTATTAATTGACTAACTAGCTTTTGAACTAACCAACTAACTTTTAACTACGTGGAAAATATTACACCATTAAACAACTATATCTCACACTCTACTACTTATAGAGCATTCATGACAACACTTTCTATTTGAGCAGAAGCATGTATCACCTATTGTTGTTGTTGTACCTACATATGGATGTTCATATTTTGCACTAACTGCTGCAACATATCACTACAAATTGTACTTGAAGGTTCTCCCATCATATCTTTCCTTCCAACAACCTTTTACATTAGGTTCACCAATGTCGGATGGGTTTTAGTCGAAAGGTCATATCCACCGGGGGTCAATGAGAGAAGGAAGTAGAGAATAGGAGATACAAAAGAAGAAAAATAATAAACAAGAGATACTCAAGATAAAGAAAAAACTCAACGAATGAGAGCACTATGTATTGATAGAACCTGCGATGATTTAAAAAAAAATTGTTTGGGACTACTCGGAAGCAATCTCCAAGCATTAGATCTCCTAGAGCTCCCTAGTAGACTAAAAACATGCACCAAAGATTAATTTCTTCTTTGCTACTCAGACTTCAAATTTGATGGTTCCGTTGGCTTCAAAAGGAGGATAAAAATCCAAGACAGCTAGTCAAAATTCTCCCAGATTTCTCCTTTTTCTTCTTCCCAATTCAGAGTGCTATTTGTTGCCTCTTGTAAATTTTGATCATGCGCCGTGTGAAATTGAAACCCCTTTATTTTTGCATAAGATATTCAAATTTGGTTGAAAAGACACTTGCTTTTTGTATGTAATCCTATTCCATAAGTTTTTTATATTTTTAAAGGATATTTATAAGAAATAATATCTAAATTTTCAAAAATAGGCCAAACTTATCCAAAAATTTCATATTTTGGAACCATCCATATACTATGGATACTAAAACTAATTACTAATATGGCATTGTCTCTCTACATCAATAAGAAAGTTGGATGATGATATACTTCATGGTTTTTCACATTGTGTCTATGCAGTGACAAGACAAAGTGCATCATAGTATAAAACTAATTGCCCTTTCTTGAAGGCATACTTCTTCGCGTTTAAATCATGAACATGCTTCATTTGACACTTAGCTATCTTTTGATGTAACGAACTCTGCATTTTGAGCTCATCCAAGTGTGCTAAAGTTGTAAAGCACTCAAACAGTGCATCTTTGTTCCCCAAAGAATGGCTAATTGCAAATCTTATAGTCACTAACTCAATCTCCCACTCCTCACCATAAATTAACTTGAATGGGGTATGGCCATTAGCTCACTTAAAGGTTGTATTATACGCCTACACCACCACATATAGCTTATTATCTCAATCTTGTTCCTTCTCTGAAACTATCTTTGATAGAATACCCACAAGGTGTTTATTGGTACTTTCAACCTACCCATTTCCCTATGGATCATAAGGTATCATTTTATTATGTTTAATGTGCCATGCTTCAATCAGGCTCTTAATCACATTATTCAAAAAATGGGTTTTTCGATCTGACACTAACTCCTTCGGCAAACCAAATCGATATACAATTTGCTCAACCAAAAAGCTAGCAGTCTCCTTTGCATCATCCTTTCTCGTTGCTTATGCTTTCGACCATTTTGTAAAATAATCAATTGCCACTATGATATACTTCTTATGTGTAGAGGATGAGGGGGTAATAGGATACGCAAGGAATCGATGTTCCACTTCTCAAGTGGTAGTGTAGACATAATAGGAGTCAACACGAGCTTCCTATTCTTCCTACTATCATGTCTTTGACATACATCACATCTCTTGAGTCTTGACATATGCAAATGCATCCTAGAAAATGGATTGACACCAATATCCGGCTCTTAAAGTTTTTTGTGCAATCAATCATCCAACAAAAGTGTCCTCCACAAGTGGAGTCATGAAACTCTTCCAAGATAGACAGAACCGCATTGGGCATAACACAAAAACATCATCAACCCCATACTGTTATAATTTTCCTGAAATCAAGGAAAATTTCAAAGTCTAGTGTTTAATTTTCCTCATCTTAGCCTTTGACAAAGCAACTCCAGTCTCTCCTGTAGATAGGTAGTGTGTTATGGCAACATACTAAGATGGAATGGAAGTTGTATCAATTTTAAATAGACCTTCAAGGTTACTACCTTCAACCAAAACTTCCTTTGGTCCCTCAAAATCCACAAGACATTCAATGACACCTTGCAACTTTGGTGACTTACTCTTAATTTCATAAGCAAACTCCTACAAAGTGATTAACCACTTTGCCAGGTGGTCATGCAACTATAACTTTTTCATCAATAGCCTGAATCTCTCCGACTTCATATAAAATACCACCTTTTCATAGAGATTTTAATGCCTAAATTTCTTGGATGAAAATACCATTCCAAGTCACAACTTTTCCATATAGGTATAATTAATATTGGATATCCACAATTTATGGCTAGCAAATGCAATTTGATGATACCACTTTTCCAAATCTCGGCTAAACAACAAAAGTTGATGCTATGTATTATGGTTGTTGAAAATATATAGAAGACCTCACCTCTTTTGGATGCTTTCAAGACTGACGCTTTCACTAATTTATGCTTTACATCCTCAAAGGATACTTGGCATAGTTCACTCCAAACAAATAGGCAGTTAAAGGATAGTAGATTCGTGAGTGGCAAAATCCTCTTTGCGAGTGTATTGATAAATCTTCCATAGTATCCCACTGATAAAAAAGTTATGTACTTCTTTAGGAGTACATCACAAACTCATAACGACAATAACCTTTATACCAGGTAGAGCTAACCACATGATCCAATAGCAATCTGTAGGGTTCTCCAAAGACTCACTTCCTTGGATTAAGAGCAATCCAAAACTGCCTGCAATGCTCAAAATATTTTCTTAAAATAATGAGTTATCTCTCCCTTTTGGTAGTTGCCCCCGGATCATTAATAAATATTTTCAACTCCTCTAGGAAAATATCACCAAAAGTCATATAAGTTTTACGTTGTCAAGAACCTAGCGCATTACATAACCCAACGCCATAACATGATATACAAAGGTACCAAATATAGTAATAAATGTCATTTTCAACTTGTATTCCTCTATAATAGCCATTTTATTATATCCAACAAAGCAATCCATGAATAAATAAATATCTCTACCCACTAACTGATCCAAAATCTAATCAATGAATGGTAGCAGATTGTAATCTTTGACTGTCTTTTGAGATCCCTAAAATCTATGCAAAGCTAGATTTGATTATTCTTCTTTTTCCTCATAACTACCAATGAACACCACTTCATGTGTTGTACACGAAATATCAAGCCAACCTTACACAATTTCTCCATCCCCTAAAATAGTATGTCCCTTAGTTCAAAAGGCATATGCCTCACTTTTTGTTGCATAGGGCAGCTACATTCCTTCAAGGAAATGGTATGCATTGATAAATTGGGAGGAATACTCCTTAGCTCATCATCAGCCACCAGAGATATCACAGAATTCTTGGATGAAGGACACATATTCTTTGCTTTCTTCCAGACTGAGCATAGACCCTAATTTAATTGGTCATGGATCATCCAACATACCAAGGTTGAGCTTAATTACATCCGCGTCTCTTATTCTATCCTAAACTTCTATCAGCTCATTTAGAGTAACCTGATAGACATCCTCTGTAGTGGACCCCTCTTTTTATTCATTAACTTGAATAATTTCCACTACTAGATGGATAATCTAATGCATCTAATTTTGACAAAGATAAAGATACTCTCTTGCTTTGAGGAGATTCAAGATATGCATCCACTTTTACACATGATGCACCCCTACCAAAAATAAGACTACTAGCGGGTATATCAACTTCACAGTCAGATTACAAGATCCATAACCTTCCTAGAAATACTTGATAGCTTGACAGCCCTGCAAACCTAATAACTTTAAAGTCCACAATGCATTCCATGTTAGCAACAAGCACATGGACTTTAGTAATACAACCTTCAAGTTGTCTTAAACTGTCATCAGTCATTTGGAGAATTTTGGAGGCATCCTTTTGGATTTCCAATTCTTATCTTTCCATTAATTCTAAACTCATAATACTGACTGAGGATCTCGTATCCACAATGGCATGATCCAATAATATGCCATCAACGTATGCTTCTACCCTTGAGAAATGCTTTTCAACATGTTCAAACCAATCATTTCCGACCCAAGCTATTCCCAAGGCCTCAATGATAGACCTAGTGCAAATGATGGGACCTGAAATGGGCCGGCACTAGCTATGGCACTAGCCGGACCTCATGCTCATAACATACAAACACACCCTCAAAGCCTCGTGGACTAGGAGCGCCTATCTACTACTAAAGGACAAACTGCCCTAAAGCCTAATCTATGCATTTATAGCTTTGTAGTGTTGTAGTCTAACGTTTTCCTTTCTATAAACTCCACAGCGGGAGAACCCATACACATTGACAATAAATACCATGATCACATACATGTGAGGCAACCTCTCGGCAGAAACACCGCGGCCCCACTGCAGCTTTCCTACATCGTAGGGATTAACCCCTTGATGCGCTGCTCAACATATAAAACAAACGAACAAACTCCACTCTTCATTTCGAAAGTAGTCCAAGAGATACCATGTTTCCTCTCCAAATAATCCCCCAAGAACCGAACGTCTATCCTACAGCTTAGGATGCCTTTCCCCACTCAACCGTGGGCCATTGTCATTGAACATAGGTGCTATGCATCCAGGATTTTTATTCCGATACCATGGTTTCCATGCACATACAAAGTGAATGATTCAAAAGTTCTCAAACATCATTTTGAATCAGAAACATGTGGTGTGCACAATCAAGCTTTTCCATGCATTTACTAACCCATTGCACCGATGAAAGGATAGCACCGAGATCACACTCATGCTACTATCCTCTTAATCAAAATAACACAGACTCTATGTCATGAAATGCATCACAAAATCAGCAACAATCAGCACGCAAATCACACCATTTAAACATCCCAACCCCCTACGTTTAGGTATTGCTTCCGTTGCATAGATGTAGAGGTTCATTTTATCATGTTTTGATGTATAGAAAGCGATAAATCAGAAAATTTGACAAAGAGATAGGGAAAACTAAGGCTAAACCTCATGCTTTTCCACTACCATACATCCACAAACAATCATTATATTTTTTCTTATTTTTCCAAGACGTATTTCTATTTTTTTCTCTTATTTTTTCCATTTTTTTGATTTATTTGGCAATAAAATATGCTATTTTCTGGTTTTTCTTGTTCCAATCACTTCAGCATACTAACATTCAATTTATCTTTCATTTTCTCCCCATGGGAACATCTTTCCCCCATCCGAAACGGAAAAACTATCATTTTGCCACTTAAAAACCGCATTTCAGGTTTACGAGAATTAAATAAAGCATGTAAATCATTGCAAAACCAATTTTTTTTTTATAAAAACCAATTACTCATGATGCCAACAGCACTCACACAAATTTGCATCCAATAAGAACATAATTATCATCATAAACTATAAAAAATCCTTCATTTTCTTTATAAAAATGGTCATACTGTGTTTTTACGTAACTCGAGACGCCTTGAATGACTGCATAGCCAGCAGACGGAGCCTCCATTGCTCTCAATCCAATGCTGCATTTCAATCTTCAGCGTCTCCATCAATCTCCATCACCATTTCCTTCATTCTCCCTCCCCGGTTCCTTCATCAAGATGGTACACATGAACAGCCCATAGAGAAGAGAGAGAGGGAGGAGAGAGAAAGACTAGAATATATTCTCTTCATCTGGACAGCCATTCCTCATGCGAAGACTGGCAATATGCTTAGCCAAGAGGGAGAAGTTGAGGGGTAATGTCGGTCAGATGGATTCCTTGCAACCTCCATGCTTCATGTGGAGAGATCATGGCACAAAAATCTGCACCATCTGCACGCCATGCTTCTTCACGTTTTCTTCATCTTTTTGCATAAAATTTGGGGGGGGGGGGGGGGGGGGGTTAAAATCTCCAAAGGGGACCCCCCTTTGGTCCTCTCAAATGTCCACCTCTTCATATCTTGGCCATTTTGTGGTCTCTTCCTTGTCCGGGGTCCAATTCGAGCTCTGAAAAATCATGGGTGTCCATCTTGACATCCTGCACTGACTGGCAACTCCTGACATCCTGCATGGCAGTCGAAAAAATTATCAAAAATCCACAAGTGTCTCTCGGGCGCCTTTGAAAAGTCGTCTTTCACTTGGTGCTTAAAATCATCCTAGCTGCAGCTGCCGCCTTCGATGTTAAATATTTTTCCCCTAAATTCTGGATTTTTTGGCAAATTTAGGCACATCCCGAGCTCAAAACTCTGCTCTCATTGGCGACCATGGGATAGGGCGACTTAGCCCGTCGAATTGCACAACAGATCTGCACAAAACAACCAAAGGAAGCATCAAGCTGATACAGAATAGATACATACTAAAACACAGCACAAGGCGCACCCTACCCCTGACAAAACCAAGGCATGACATTCACAAGGAGTAGGCCTAGCATAATCTAATAGAAGGTCCAAAGCTAGTTGCTAAGCGACTGCTCCAACACAGCCAAACTAAAAAGAACTATCAAAGAGGTCGCCCTAAGTGGTGGTCTGAACTACCTTCCTAACTAAGGACAACACAATCGGGAGCTCCTAGTAGGCGAGGACTCATATAGTCTGATCAAGAAGTATTTCCTTTAGCACATTTCTTCTTTTAGGTTTTTATTTTTCCATACTCCGGCATATAAAAAGGAGGGAGTTGAGCGTAGTGACCCAAGGAGAATAGGGCATCGGCCTCAGGTCCTGTCTCGGTACCCAAGAACCTACCAAGCCCTCGCAAGGCAACACTTAATCCTTTTCTGACACTCACTTTTATTTTCACTCCGACCTTCCTTACTTTCTTCTTTTCCAGCAAGACGTCACCCCCAAGAAGACAAGGCATCGGCCTCAGGTCTGACTCATCCCCAGGAACCTACCAAGCCTTCGCAAGGCGATGATCAACTGCTTATAAATTTTCCTTTCTTTTCTTTTTCTATTTTTATAGGGGTTAGAATCCCTTTTTACACACCTTTGTATATATTTATTTTCTTTAAGATATTCAGGGTTTTTTTTTCTCTTTATCATCACAATTTTTTCCTTTGGCAGGCTTCTCTAACTGCCTCACAACTAACAAGAACTCCTAGAACGGCTGTCTAGCAGGCTAGCATAATATGGTCACTAGGACTGCCTTCTAAAACAGGTCTTTCAATGCCTGGCAATGTCTTTACAGGAGGCAACGACTACTCAAACCTCCCTCAGATATTCCTATCCTAAGCCTGGGACTTCATGCCTTGGACGCTGGTTCCCAACAAGAAAAGACAAATCCCCTACAAGTACACAGACACATATAGCATAAAAACAAGGTACTCGTAAAGGAGAGATATCACCTGGATAGGGCCACGAGAAGCTTCCGCGCAACATAGGCTCCTTCCAAGCTCTTCTTTAAACCTGTCTAGCACAGAACTAAAACAAGAAACCATTAATTGCACCCGTACTGAACAAACAACTGGCCCTCTTGGCCTAATGAAATAAAATAGCCTAGCACCTACACATCCCTCCCCGAAATAGTACAAATACACGATAATATGCTCCTTTCCAAGGAGGAAAAATAGGAGGGCTCACAGCCCTAAGCTAAATGCATAAGGTTATGACGCATCCCTCCTGCATATATAGCAAGAGGTGTATGCATAACATGTTGTCTAATCAACCTACGGGTCCAGGATAACAACGGTAGATTGGTCTTGGCTACTCTTTGCATCACCCATATCAACCATCGCCTGCCATATATTGCATGCTTTGATAACATTCCCCATAAGCAACTGGGTCCTGTCTCATTGTTGATAGCAATATCCAAACTAGGACCACAATTGAAGAAAATGTCTTCTTCATAAGCAAGATTTGCTAGTGAATCTGCAAACTGATTCTAGTAACGTGGAATCAGCTGAAAAGACACTCTCTCAAACTCCTCAAGTAAGGTCATCGCAATTCGATGATACATACAAAGGATAGAATTCCACACTGTGTATGTCCCATCTAGCTAATTCAAGATCAATTGGGAATTCCCTTTTACTAACAACTGCCGAATACCCCCTTGTTTGGCAATATACAGTCCCATAATCAAGGCTTTATACTTTGCCATATTGTTAGTGAATCCTACCCTGAGATAAGCAGCTAACTTCATCGTAACTCTACGTCCGGGATCTCGGATTACTACTCCAATACTCCCTTTTTAATTAGGGCCCCTGGATGCTCCGTCAAAATATAATGTGTACGTCCACAATGAGTTTACACAGCCTGCCATCACGAACTCCTCTATTCGTAATTATGATAGTCAAATTTTAACATGTTTAGAGGGTGAACTGATGGCTCCATCCCACCTTCTTCATTAAACTCAATAGGGATACTTGTCAACATTCGTAAGTAGTGATGGCAGAAAACTTTGATCTCCCACACAAAGGTTTCGTCTTCTTACTCAATCACTTTGTATCCTTTGCTCCACCAGATAAGTTTCCCCTGATGGTATCTCTGCTCCAGATATGGGTGCTCCAAATAAGGAATTAACCGCCCCATCAACCAACTTTAAGCTCTTTTGCAGGTCTCAAATCAGCCCCAGCATGGACCTGCAATGCATTTTTTTGTGTTAGCATACCTAGAAATAATAAGGTTTAATCTTATTAAGACTAACCTTATTTTTAAATTCTACTCCTTGCAAACTAGCTAATAGAGCCGTAGACCTATTTTTCCCTAGCCTAACAATCTTGTAGGGGCCATCCCATCTAGGTTCCAACTTCCCTGGAAACAACTCCCTACGTGCATCGTAGTACAGAACTAATTGCCCTTCTTTAAAGGTATACTTCTTTGCTTTAAGGTCATGCAACTGCTTCATTCAACGTTTAGCTACCTCCTGGTGTAATAAGCTCTGCAATTTCAGTTCATCCAGGTGGGATATGGTCGTGAAACGTTCAAAGAGTGAATCCTCGTCTTCCAAAGAGTGGTTAATTGCAAATCGTACGGTTGGTAGCTAAATTTTGAGGGGTAACACACACTCTTCCCCATAAACTAATTTAAATGGAGTATGGCCGGTAGCTCGCTTGAACGTTGTATTGTACGCCCATACTGCCACATACAACTTCCTATCCCAGTCTCGTTTCTTCTCAGAGACTATTTTAGACAAGACACCCACAAGCTGCTTATTAGTACTTTCAACTTGCCCATTGGCTTGCGGATTATAAGGGGTCATTTTATTGTGCTTGATTTGCCAAGCTTCAGGCTTTTAATCACTTTATTCAAAAAATGGGTTCCACGGTCCGACACTAATTCCTTCGGTGGACCGAAATGGCAAATAATCTGCTCTAAAAGTAAACTTGCAGTCTCTTTTGCATCGTCCTACCTCGTCGCCCGCGCTTCTGACCATTTTGTAAAATAATCAGTTGCTACTATAATTTATCTATTTTGGGTAGTAGACGACTGGGTGATAGGACCCACAAAGTCAATGCCCCACTTCTCAAATGGAAGGATAGCCATGATAGGCGTAAGTGGTGTTGAGATATCGAGCTCCACTCGTGATACGCCAGGGTGACCGTTGTGTATTTATGTCACCGACTTGTCAGTTGCAGATGCGGTTGGTACACCGCCCCTGAATAATAGCTACATGATAGCTATCCTTATCTACTCTAGTTCGTGGCTCAGTTAGTATGCCACCTTAGTTAGTTGAGTTTGGTTTGAGACCCATATCTAGGGTTCTTCTATTTCTTTGTACTTGAGTTCTTTTGGCTTACACAACTAAGAAGAGGAAAACTGTTTTCAGCCTCCACCCTTGTGTGTCTTCCCCCATTGTGCAAGCAAGAAATCTTCAAGCGAGACTCCTTCCTTCTCTCCCACAATCTTGACAAGTGGGTGTTTCCTATTCTCTCTGCTGTCATGTCTTTGACAGATATCACATCT
This sequence comes from Lygodium microphyllum, assembly GCF_053477565.2. Classification (NCBI taxonomy): domain Eukaryota; kingdom Viridiplantae; phylum Streptophyta; class Polypodiopsida; order Schizaeales; family Lygodiaceae; genus Lygodium; species Lygodium microphyllum. The sequence goes on from NC_141148.1 coordinate 139,104,979, forward strand.
CTTAACGTACTCAAAGGAATCTTGGAAGATGGACGGCCACTAATATCCAGCTCTTAAAGCTTTTTGTGCCGTCAACTGTCCAGCGAAGTGCCCTCCACATGCAGAGTCATGGCATCACACAACATCGGCGGTAGATATCATCAACACCCTACTGATATAGTGTTCCTGCAATCAAGGAAAACTTCAAAGCCTGTTGTCTGATTTTCCACTTTTCAGATTTTGATAACCCAACTCTAGTCTCTCCTGTTGATAGATAATGCGTGATAGCAGCATACCAAGATGGGATAGAAGCTGTATCAATTTTAAACATTTCTTCAATATCATTTCCTTCAGCCAAAGTCTCTTTCAACTCCCCGAAATCCATAAGGAATTCCACAATACCCTGCAACCTCGGTGGCTTACTCTTGATCTCATAATCGAACTCCTGCAAAGTGATTAACCACTTTGCCAAATGATCAGGTGGTTGTAGCTTGTTCATAAGAAATCTAAGCCCTTCTGTCTTCGTATAGAAAACTTTCTCATAAAGGATGTAGTGCCTGAATTTTTTAGTCACAAAGACCATCGCAAGGCACAACTTCTCCATGTAGGTGTAATTAATTTCTGATATGCCTAATTTTCAACTAGCAAAATCTATCGGATGATACCACTTTTCCTCTCAGATTTGGGCTAAGCTGATACTATGCATGGTGGCTGCTGAAAATATGTAAAATACCTCGCCTCTTTTAGGTGCTTTTAAAACAAGTGCTTTACTAGCTCCTATTTCACATCCTCAAAAGCTACCTTACAAGGGTCGCTCCATACAAATAGATAGCTGAAGGATAATAAGTTCGTTAGTGGCAATGTCCTTTCTGCCAAGGCATTTATAAACCTCCGATAGTACCCTATCGATGACAAAAAGCTATGTACCTCTTTCAGAGTGCGTGGTGGACTCATAGAGACTATAATCTTGATCTTTTCAGGGTGAGTTGCTATTCCTACTGAACTGACCACATGGCCTAGCAATAGCCCATAAGGCACTCCAAAGACACACTTCTGTGGGTTAAGAGTGATACAAAATTGTTTGCAGTGCTCAAAACACTTTCTTAAAATAATCAACATCCTTTCCCTTATAGTGGCTGCCCCCAGGTCATCGATAAATACTTTCAACTCATCTGGGGAGATGTCACCAAAGGTCTTGTTTGCTATTCATTGCCATGATCCAGGTGCATTGCACAAACCAAAGGCCATCACATGGTATGCAAAAGTACAAAAGACAGTGATAAAAGTTGTTTTCAACTTGTCCTCTTTTGCAATTGCCATCTGGTTGTATCCTACAAAGCAATCCATAAACGAATATATTTTCCTATCCACTAATTGATCCAAAATCTGGTCAATAAATGGCAACGGGTAGTAATCCTTAACCATCTACTTATTCAGCTCTCTAAAATCTACACATAATCGGATCTGGTTATTTTTCTTCTTCCTGATAACAATTGGTGAACACCATTCTGTGTGTTGTACAGGGAAAATTAAAACAGCTTTCCGTAACTTTTGTAACCCCTTAAACAGCCCATCCCTCAATTCAAAAGGCATACACCTTACTTTCTGACGCACAGGACGATTGCCTTCTTTTACAGGAATAATATGAACAGCCAGGCTGGGAGGAATGCCTCTCAGCTCATCATAACTCCAAGCAAAGATGTCGCAGAATTCCTGAATCAAGGACACATAGTCCTCCCTTTCTACTGAACTGAGTATGGAACCTAATTTAATTGGCCGCGAATCATTTGACGTGCCAAGGTCTAACTCAATCACATCCGTGTCTCTTATCCTATCTTGCAGCTTTATCGGCTCATTTAGAGTTATCTGATAAATGTCCTCTATAGTGGACCCCTCTTTAGATTCATCACTGGATGATGTCTCACTACCAGATGGATCATCTGCTGTTTCTAATTCAGTAGAGGATAAAGGAGCTCTCTCACTCTGAGGAGACTCAGGGTAAGCATCAACTATTACTCGATTAGCACCTCTACCTAGAACCACTCGACCGGTAGGTATATCGACTTGGCAGTCTGTTCGTAAGATCTAGGGCCTACCTAGCAAGACTCGATAGTAGGACGTCCTGCAAACCTTATCACCCTAAAGTCCAAGAAGCATTCTACACTTGCAACAACTGTAACATGGACTATAGTAACACAACCTTCTGGTTGCCTTAGACTATCATCAGCCATTCTAAGAAGGGTTGAGATGTCTTTTTGGATGCCTAGACCCAACCTCTCCATCAACTCTGAACTCATGATATTGAGACAGAGGACCCAGTGTCTACGATAGCATGTTCCACTAATATTTCATCCACGTATGCTGGAACCCTAAGGCAATTCTTTTCAGCATGATCAAACCAATCTTCCCCCACTCGTGCTATGCCCAAAGGTTCTACAATATACCCAATACGCAAGATCTTCTTAAATTCCTTGCGTACTCCTGGAGATAATTTAATCAACTGTAAGAGATTTACATCTAGTTTGACTTCGCAAAGAGAACTTGCTAAGTAAAAATCATGATAGGCAGCCAAAGCTCTCTTTCTCGCCAAACCATCCTCTCTTTTGGTCTCGGGACCGGCTTTGGTGCATCTTTTTTAGCTCTTGCCTTCTTTCTTGGCACTTCCTCATCCTTCTTAGGATCGACTTTTTTGTCAACACGCCTTAGAGGTTCACCTTCCATGCCAGGATTCAGGACTTGCGTCCCCTTATCCCCTTGCTTAGGGTTCAGGACTTGCATCCCTTTATCCCCTTGCTTAGGGTTTCCCTCAACCAGTTTTGCATTATCTCTTTTACCCTCTTTAGCCTTTTGGCCTCTTGTCATGGCTTGTAGGTTAGAGTTTTGAGCGCCATTGATGCGTACAGCCTCGACGAGGCCGACTCCATTGCCTTGTGGCAACTCTTCTATAGTGGTCTTTCCCCTTTGCAATATTTGTCTTGCTCCATCATTTTGCTGGAGTTTATCACCTTGCGCTCTATGATTAACTGGACCTGGCTGTTTACTCCCTTGTTGGAGGGAACTAATCTTACTCTAACAGGTAGTGGCTAAGTGGCCCGACTTCCCACAAATATTACATTTAACATTTGGACAGTTTCTAGGGAAATGTTGTCCACCACACCACTTACAGCTGAATCTTGAGGGACCACCCTCTTCAGGGCGTCAACTTCCTATCAGATTCTACTGCTTCTTCAGGAAATTGACGTCAACAGCTATTTAAATTGTTTAGAAATCGTGTCGATGTAGTGCTTCATCATATCCTTAACTTGGCCAAGGACATTAGATGCACTCGACTCATAGCCTTGATCGTATATCCGCCATTCCATTGGCCTAACAATTTTATTGGGCATTGGTTGTTGACTCACAGGAACAACATTAGGATTTGAAGCTCGGCCTCCAACATTTGGTGGAGCCAACTGAATTGCCATATGCATAGTCACACTGGGAGGAGTTGGTAGCAAAGGTACATTTTGAACCATGCTTCCTCTCCCGTTAGGGTTATTCATAGGCATCCCTTGACTTCCATTTATCAATGGTAAATTACCTCCAGGTACTAGGCCTGCATTAAGATTTATTCAAGAGGAGTAGGCCATTTGTAATCGTGACTCTACTCCTTCTGTCCATGTGATGGCGGTATCTATATCAGCCAAAGCCTCACTACTCAATTGTACCTGAATATTGAAATCCAATCCATGCAAGAAGTATTGCAATTGGGCAGCCGGCGGAATAGGAATATAAGTTTGTAACTTAGAAACACTTCCTTAAGCTTCTTGGCATAGGCTTTCACATTCTCATGGGGGTCTTGGCGTGTTACATTCAAAACACGCAACCAGTATTGGCCACCTCTTTCAGGGGCATATTCTGCTCAGAAAGCTGCATAAAATTGGTCGATTGTGGTTATGGTTCCAATCTCTATGCTATGATACCATACTGTAGCCCTTCCTTTTAATATCATGTTAAAGATCATAATATGTCCCTCATCTTGGATGCGGTAATTAAACATTAATATTTGGAATTCACAAATTTGAAACTCCGCATCTTCTTTGGCTAACCCATTAAAAATGGGCAAAGGAACTCCTAAAGCTGGCAAATCCGACATCCTTGCAGGAATTGCAATGGGTTGTGCCATGGCGACAATCGGATTGACAATAGGAGTTTGAACTGATGGTATCACACCCCCACTTGAAGTAGGTTGACTTGGTAGAAGAGAGAAAAAACTTACGCTTCCTCCTGCACCTAAAGGACTATGTGTAGTAGTTGGGTTACTAAGACCACTGCCTCTTATGCTTATCGGGCTATTCCTTTAAGGAGAATAGCGACTTACAATCTCCAACTGCCATCTAGCCCTCTTAACACGTTCTGCTTTTTGTATTTCGACTTCTCGGTCCTTTTCAGAGGACATAAACAAACTTCTTTGGTCCCTAAAAACCCTAGATTCGAGAACCACCACTTCTTGGAAATGGGAATTAAATAAAGCATGTAAATCATTGCAAAACCAAATTTTTTTGATAAAAAGTAATTACTCATGATGCAAATAGCACTCACACAAATTTTCATCCAATAAGAACATAATTATCATCATAAACTATAAATAATCCTTCATTTTCTTCATAAAAATGGTCATATTGTGTTTTTATGTAACCCGAGGTGCCTTGAATGACTGCATAGCCAACAGACGGAGCCTCCATTGCTCTCAATCCAATGCTGCACTTCAATCTTCAGCATCTCCATCAATCTCCATCACCATTTCCTTCATTCTCCCTCCTCGGTTCCTTCATCAAGATGGTACAGATGAACAGCCCATAGAGAAGAGAGAGAGGGAGGAGAGAGAAAGACTAGAATCTATTCTCTTCATTCGGACAGCCATTACTCATGCGAAGACTGGCGATATGCTCAGCCAAGAGGGAGAAGTTGAGGGGTAATGTCAGTCAGATGGGTTGCTTGCAACCTCCATGCTTCATGTGGAGAGATCATGGCGCAAAAATCGGCGCCATCTGCACGCCACGCTTCTTCACGTTTTCTTCATCTTTTTGCATAAAATTTAGGGGGCGGGTTTAAATCTCCAAAGGGGACCCCCCCTTTGGTCCCCTCAAATGTCCACCTCTTCATATCTTGGCCATTTTGTGGTTTCTTCCTCGTCCGGGCTCCGATTCGAGCTCTAAAAAATCCCAGGTGTCCGTCTTGACATCCCCACTAACTGGAAACTCCTAACATCCCACACGGCAGTCGGAAAAATTATCAAAAATCCACAAGTGTCGCTCTGGTGCCTTTTAAAAGCCGTCTTTCACTCGGTGCTTAAAATCGTCCTAGCTGCAGCCGCCGCCTTCGATGTTAAATATTTTTTCCCTAAATTCCGAATTTTTTGGAAAATTTTAGGCACATCCCGGGCTCAAAACTCCGCTCTCAGCAAAGAATCTTCTTGAAATCTTTAGGCACTCCTAGAGAAAACTTGATCAATGGAAAGAGATTCACATCAAGCTGCTTTACCTCGTAGGAGAGAACTAGCTAAATCAAATTCATAATAGTTAGCAATGGTTCTCTTCTCCCACCAGACCATCCTTTCTCTTGGTCATTGAACATGCTTTGGCACATCTTTCTTAGCTTTTACATTCTTCTTTGGAAGCACCTTATTAGGGTTGGCTTTGCCAACCATTAGTAGCTTTTAGAGACCATTCCACATCAGGATTAAGAACTTGTGTCCCCTTATCATCTTGTTTGGGGTTTATCTCAACAGGTTTCAAATTGTCCCTATCACCTTGTTTAGCCTTTTTACCTCTTGTAATGGCTCAAAAATTGGAAGCATCAGTGGCGTTAACATGTATAGCTTCAATAAGGGTGATTACCACTCCCAGTAAGCAGATCCTCCATAGTAGCTTTTCCTCTTTGCAATATTTATTTTGGTCCTTCATCTCGCTGAAGATTGTTCCCTTGGGCTCGATGGTTTATTGGACCTGGTTCCTTACTCTCTTGCTGAAGAGAGCTGATCTTAGTCGAGCAAGTACCAGCTAAATGGCTGGACTTTCCACATATGTCACACTTGACATTAGGATAGTTTCTAAGAAAGTATTGAGTGCCACACCACTTACAACTAAATCTTGACAGACCACCCTCTTTAGGGCGTCAACCTCCTATTAAGTTCTGTTGCTTCTTTAGGAAATTAACTTCTACGACTATTTTTAAATATTGCTTTGTTATTATGTTGGTATAATGTTTCATCATGTCCTTAACTTCGCCAAGAACATTTGATGTGCTAGACTCATAGTCCCAATCATCTACTTGTCATTTAGTTGGTCTAACTAGCTAATTAGGGATCGACTACCTTGTTGTTGATTGATTGGAATGATATTAGGGTTTATCATTTGGCTTCCCCTATTTAGTGGAGCCATTTGACTAGGTGTCGGCATAGTCACATTAGAGGGAGCTGGTAACATAGGTACACTTTGCATTATGCTTCCTCTCCCATTCAAATTGGTAATGGGTATTCCTTGACTTCTAGCAATCAATGCCAAATTATTTCCAAGTCCTAAATTCAAATTTAAGTTTACCTAAGAAGCATTGACCACTTGTAATCGTGATTCTACCTCCTCTTCTTGTGTAATAGCTGTATCAATGTTGGAAAGGGCAACACTACTCAATTGCACTTAGATATTAAAGTTCAACCCATGCAAAAAGTACTGTAATTGAGCAATAATTGGAATGGAAATATAAGTCTACAATTTACAAAATACTTCTTTCAATTTCTTGGCATACCCTTGAACTTTCTCATGAGGTTCTTCATGTCTTACATTAAGAACAAGTAGTCGATAGTGCCCACCTCTTTAAAGGGAAAACTCTCTTCGCAAGGCTACAAAAAATAGATTGATTGTAGTTATGGTTCTAGTTTCTAGGTTGTGATACCATACTACAGGTTTTCGTCCTTTCTGAGTTACATTAAAGAACATCATCAGATGTCCTTTATCTTTGATTTGATAGTTGAACATTAACTTTTGAAGCTCATTGATGTGGAGCTCCACGTCTTCCTTTGCTAACCCATTAAAAATGTGTAGAGGAAATCCTAAGGCTAGCAAGTCTAATGTCCATGTTGGGATTGCAATGGGGAAGTACTAGAGCTTCCTTTCTTTTTCTCCTAGAGAACTAGTCGTAGAACTAGGGTTGCTAAGACCCTTCATTGTAGAGACATTGGGTTGCTCCATTGAGGAGAATATCTCCTAATAATCTTGGCCCACCATCTAGCCCTTTCAGCTCTTTTTTTCTTTTGAAGCTTGGCTTGATGGTCTTTTGGATCCACTTTACTCCCTTTTGGCATACACTAATCAACTAGTCCCTATCGACCAAGATTTAGACACCGCTACTTATTTTCCGCTCTCGATAAACATACCCTTGTCAAGACAAAAAATAGGCCCAACATTGGCTCTCTAGCTCTAGCTGCACCTTTATGCTCAACCAAAACACCCCACGGCCTTGTGGCCAAGAGTGTCTGGAGGCTGCACACACACTAAGCTAGCTCAAACACACATTTATATAATCTATCGTCTAACAAGTCCCTTCCCAACTCCTCACAAGGAGTACCCAAACATATCATATCACATACACAGGGAGCACCCTTCAGTTGGTTGCTACAACCCACTTTGACTCTCCTACACCTCGGGGATTTAGCCCCAAGATGCCCCGTTTAAATATATAATATGTACGATACATAGTCCTCTCTTATCATCGATCATTCCAGGAGATGAAGTATAATCCTCACTTTATTAATCGAGAAGAAATAAATATACTAACCCTATAGCTCGCGACCTCTCACCCTCTCAAGATGGGTTAATGTTCATAAAGACAAGTGCTATGCATCCAAGATATATATTTCCAATACCATGTAATGAATGGAATGCAAGAGTGGATGATCTATCATGCTTAACCACTTTATTTATTCAAAATAGCATTGTGACAGTGCACAAATAGTTCTCTTCATGCTATCCATACTAACACACTTGCTTCATTTCATAGGGAATAGCACCGAGTATACTCCTACTACTCAACCCTTTAAATTTTTAAATAAGCGTGGCCTATATATAAAGTACATTATAAAAAATTGATTTTATTTAGTCTATATTCAACACTTCTAAATCACTCACTATAAATGTTTCATATCATTTTCTTGTTTGAAAAGCAATAAATCACTCACTATAACATGGAAATGAGCTACTATCATGCCTCAGATCCATCATACATCCACAAGCACATTGGTAATTTTTTGATACATAAAATCTATTTTTCTTGATTTTTTTCTTATCATTTATTAATCAATTACTATTTTTTCCTTTTTTTATTTCACCTGATTAGGACTATTGATAATCATCATTATCCTTCATTTCATTCCATAAAAACAATTTTTTTCCACGTAAAAGGGAAAAAACTCATATTTCCTACTTAAATATTGCATTTTAGGCTTTTAATTATTAATAACAATAATAGTTAGTTAAGAATTTTGTATATTATCACTCACACACCCCACAAACACGTCAAACAAGGTTCATACATGAGAGTAAATTTTAAACACCCCAAAAGTGTCAGAAAGGAGCGAAACAATGCAAATTTTACGTTGGAATTCAAAGCCAACGAAAGTAGAAGATACATATTTGACAATATTTAGAGACCATGGAAGGCATGAATTCAAATTTTGACTATTGTAGAAGCATTTGGGGTCAAAAGTCTACCACGGGGGTAAGAGACAGTAGGGTGAAGGGAGAGGAGTAGATGGAAAAAAAGGGGTTCAAAGAAATAGAAGATATAGATGAATACTCATAGAGATGAAGCTTGACAATTTATTTCTGCATCCTGAGAAGATAAATATCTTGTAGACAAAAAACGTGCATAAAACAATAGCTTCCTCTCTACCGCTGCTCAGACCGCAAATCTCATGCTTTCATTGCCTCCAAAGGGGATCGAAATATTAGGACACCTGGTAAGAATACTCCCATATCACTCCTTCTTCTTTCAGTTTTGGAGTGCTGTTTGGTGCCTGTAAAGTGCGATTGTGCATTGCACGATTTTGCCAATCCTTCTTTTTGCATAAGATTTTCCAAAAATGTCTGAAAGCCACTTGTTTTTTTTACATACCATCTTGTTCTAGAAGTTGTCTACAGCTTTTGGATATTTACAAGAAATAATATCTAAAATATTTAAAATAGGCTAAACTTGTCCAAAAATCTAGTATTTTTGAACCATCCACACTATGGACACTGACAATAATGAATAATATGGCATTGACTCTCTAGATCAATAAGAAAGCCAAATGATGATGCACTCTAGAGTTTTTCACACTATGTCCACATAGCAGCATGACATCCACCCCCTCTTAACTTGCACATCCTTTGGCATGTGCCAAAGTCTCATGGATCTGTAGTGTCAAAAGAAGTATCCTCTACCATGTCAATGCCTTCATCTTCTACCTCTTCTTCTTCCTTATTCTCATGTTCATGCTCACTATCCAACTCCTTCAACTCATATGTTGAAGACTCCCTACGTTTAAAGAGCTCAATACATTTTCCAGCCACTAGAATCCATAGAGCTATGCCATCCATCTCATTTAGTGCATAGGTAGCATTGTCAAAAATAAACCTTACCACATATGGATCAAACCACTATTTTGTCAAATGTTGACTAGCACTATGTTGATTGTCCAAACTACTGTCATAAACTAGCACCTAGTCCCCTTCCTATATAGCTCGTGGTTGAAGTTTGTGTCACTTGTCAAACCTCTTCTTGTTCTTGACCTTTGCAATCTTCAGCTTTTTCATGGTTGTTTCAATGTCTTCAGGCCTTCTTTCTACCTTTCCAATGCGTAGGACTAGCAACTCTTCTCTATTCAAACCCTCTTCCTATGGTAGAATACTCCAAGTAGCAATAGTCTCCTCAATAGGCATTATTGGCTATTGTCCATACATAAATTAAGTGGGCCTATACTCTATAATTGCACAATGAGTGGTCCTATCAGCCCACAAAGCAAAGGGTAACATTCTTCATCACTCTCTCATCCTGCCCTTGCATGACGTAGCTAATGCCCTAATGATAGGTTGATAATCTATTTCATTTTTGTCATTTGCTTCAAGATTGTAGGATGAAGTTAAAGCCAACTTGATACCCAATCATGAAAAGAAGTCACGAGCCTCATCCACATCCAATTCTTCTCTATCTGCAACCACTTTACCAACACAACCATACATGCTTCCAATAAGAACCTACAAACTGCTTGAATAGTCTTTGTACTAAGAGCTCGACCTTCCACTTGATTTGTCAAGTCTTCTCATGCAAGCACAAGGTATCTCATATTCCATAAACTTGTAGGCATGGTAACCAAATCAACTACCCATTTGTAATGCATAGACAATGGATAGGTCAGTTGCAACCCATCTCTATGCTTTACCATAGAATACATCTGGCAGATATTGCATGATTCCACATAATGCTCCACATCTTTATACATGTTTTGCCACCAATAATTATCTTTGATATTGGCAAATGTGCCCCATACTCCTCTATGTCCAGCCCATAAACTTTCATGAAACTCTTGCATCACCTGTTGTTGAGAACCCTTATCTCCCAATACTACATGTAATGGAGCTAATCTCTTTCTCTTTGCATGCTTCCATAAATATCCATATTTCAAGAAAAACCCATAAACTTATCTTTTAATCCTTTTGAATTAAGCTTCAAAACACTCAAAATTCTTTGTCATGAGGCTGAGATCTTGGCCTATTTTCAGCTAGTCATTCTCATACAACTCTTCCAAAAATTGTGTTCTCACTGAAGCATAACACTAATGATGATTTCTCTCTATTTCCTATCTCTTCTCCATGGCTATAAGCTCTTTTCTTACTATTGAATCCGTGTTACAATAGTTATACATGTAGTAGCAGTAGCTGCATACTCATTCCCTATTGTCATAAAGTCATTTTTAGCACCTATTACATCATCGTCTTCATCTTCCATCAGCTCCTCTTCATCTTCAAATCTTTTTTCCATCTTTCCAAAGTCTAACCTTTTCACTTTTGCTTCACGGTAGGCTGTACAGTCTCGCTTTTCATACTATAAACTGTCACACCAAATGAACTCCTCTTGTATCTTTCTTTGTACGGTCTTTGGGGTGTTGCCCATCGACCCTTCTCTTCTACTTTAATATCCAAAATTTTGACCTTTGCATAGATTTCTATCAAATTCAACCTCAAATCATGTATGCCTTTGATTAATTCATCCACAACATCACCTTTAAGTGTTGGACCAACATGTATAGCCTATTGTTCTACCATAGCCACAAGCTCCTTGGCTGCAATTTCAGCCCCCTTCTGAGCACTGGAAGGTGTGGTGCTTGTACGCCATCTTAATTTCATCTGCTCTCTCTTTACCAACATATACACTACCTCAGTTATATTAGTCCAACCTCATTTTAGTCCCAATCCCATTTCAGAAAGGCATATTCTAAACAATTAGTTAGCTTCTCCTGCAAGAGAGAATTTGCAATCTTAAAAAATAAATCAATTTTCTGACTCTCCAATGATTGTTGCTCATTGGCATCCAACTACACATACCGACTTTCAAATTCACGGAGCAAAGTTGTAGCAACCAACTTTTTATTGAGCTTTTCAATCCAATCGATAAATGCCTTTTTAGTCTACCAATCCTGCTTCTTCCAAGAAAAATTATTCTCTCAAAGCTTTCTTAAAAGCTGCCCAATCAACATCTCTTCTATGTAACTCATCAATCCGATCATGCAATGCATGCATGGCCAAACAGGAGAAATACCAACTCCATGCATACTACAATACCCCATGAAATAGCATATTTTCTTCATACAATCGGATGAAGGTCGAAACATTTTCACCCTTAAACTGCTTCAATTTTGGTCCCACTGCCTACAATGCAGTCACAACTAAGGAATCAATTCTTCCTCCTTCCTGCTGAGTTTGCATCTGTTATTGTAACAACAACTTCTATTGTTGTTGTTGCTGCAACAAAGCAATCATCTATTGTAAAGCATCACCACCACTTGAACCTACAAAATCCCCCATTTTTACACACCTGCTGCTGACTTTCACGTTAGGCTCACCATTATTCGAGCTTTTGGGGTCGAAAGTCTACCAGGGGGTAGGAGATAGTAGGGTGAAGGAGACTCCGAGAGAGGAGTAGAAGGAAGAGAAGGGGTTCAAAGAAATAGAAGATGTAGAAGAATACTCATAGAGGTTAAGCCTAACAATTTATTTCTACATCATGAGAAGATAAATCTCTTGTAGATAAAAAACGTGCATAAAACAATAGATTTATTTCTACTGCTCAAACTGCCAATTTGATGCTTTTGTTGGCTCCAAAATGGGGAGAAAAGATAGGATACGTGGTAAGAATACTCCCAGATCACTCCTTTCTCCTAGTTCGGAGTGTTGTTTGTTGCCTCTAAACTACGACCACGTGTTGCACAATTTTGCTAATCCTTCTTTTTGCATAAAATCTCCTAATAATGGATGAAATCCACTTGTTTTTTTTTATATGTCATTGTGTTCTAGAAGTTGTCTATAACTTTTGAATATTTACAAGAAATAATATCTAAAATATAAAAATAGGCTAAAATTGTCCAAAAATCTAGTATTTTTGAACCATCCATCCTATGGACATTGATACTAATGACTAATATGGCATTGACTCTCTAGATCAATAAGAAAGCTAAATGACAATGCACTCTAGAGGTTTTCACACTATGTTAGTGTAGTGGCATGACATTATTACGGTGGTTGCATATTTTTCATAAATTTTATAACTATTGTATTGAAGCAAGATGACTTCCCACTGTTCGAGACATCAAGCTGGACGTGTTAGTTTTTTCAGATTCTCAATCAAAAGTCGGATGAGGATAAAGCAAAGGTGAACATTGAAAGGGCAAAAAATTTGGCCAAGAATGTAAAGGGCATGGCCATGAGCCTTTAAGGGCCAAAGAAAGGGCCAAAGTTAAAAACAATTTATCAAGTGGGAGAGGGGGTGTTTTTGAAATGGCAATTGGAAAAAACGACACCCCTTCCCCATGTGACAATTTGTGGGAGAGGGGGTGGAGAGACTGCACACAAGGCATAAAATTGATGATCCAATCTCAAAAATTTTCACCCTCCATTGCCAGTTGTCCACGCAAAATGGTTGCTCGAATAGAAATCTAAATTCTAGTTTTTCTCTCTCCTCTCTCCTCTTGATGTGTGTTTTTATTTTTCAATCTATGAGAAAAGGGGGTGGGCTAAGACACGAGATATGGATCATGCAATGATGTAGGAGCATGAAGGAGTGGAGAAAGAGGTTCATAGGAGCCTTAGTAGTTGTTGGAAAGCATCAGCGGCCTTCCAATCACGAGATACATATGAGATAAAGCACGATATGAGTAAGTGATATATTTCATCCTTTTATTTTAGAACTTATTTGTAAATGGTTAAAAATGGTTAGTCTTGGTTTTTAATGCTATTATCTATCAAAAATATTTAGAAAATAAAATAATCGTTCATCTAAAAATTTCTTTGAACACACAAAATCCACAACATTGTGGTTTTAAGAAAAATAATGGGTTTTGTTGTGTATATGGCGTTCTCATGGAATAGGATTTGATATGGAAATAATTATCCACAAGGTTAATTAGTCTAAATTTGGTAAATAATAAAGTAATGATATTTATCAATAAATAAATAGAAAAAAGAGAAAAAAGTAGATTTTTTGTATCTAAAAAATAGGAAAAAATCACATTTGCGTTTATGAAAGTATGATAAGGCTGAGACATGAGAATGAGCTTTAGTTTAGTCCTATATTTATGTTAAAGTGGGTATTTGCTATTTTTATGAAGAAAAATACATAAAAATGCTCTCTAAACCTACCACCAAATGTATAATCTTAAGGGGTAGGGAGAGAAGAAGGTATTAAGGGCTGATAATACACTAAATTATAATTTCTTTTTCTAATGCATGGCATATAGGACACGTGGTTTTGAAAACTAAGATGGTCTAGGTAGTACGAGTATGCTTGGTGATGGCTCTATGCAACACAACAATTACGTTTAATATGACTCTGAAAGGACAAGCAACAATATGGTATCATAGCCTAGAGGCGGGAACCATAACTATGATTTACTTATTTTTTGTGGTCTTTCAAGGAGAGTTTGCCCCTGAAGGGGGAGGTCTATGTGTTCTTAATGTAACACGTCAAGAATCTCACTAGAATGTTCGAGGCTATGCCAAGAAACTAAAGGAAGAATTTCATAAGTTGCATACTTATATTCCCATCAGCTGCTTATTAACTGCAATACTTTTTGCATGGGCTAGACTTTAACATTCAAGTGCAGCTGAGTAGTGTTGCTATTCTTAACATTGGTATGACTATTACATGAGTAGAGGAGGTAGAGTCATGAGTACAAGCAGCATATACCTCCAGAGAAAACGTGAATCCAAGTCTAGGTGCTGGAAATACTTTGACATTGACAAATGGAGGCTAGGGGACACCCATGAGTACTTCCTATGTGAGAGGAAGCATGATTTGGAATGTGCCTATGTTGCCAGCTCCTCCTAGTGTGACCATGCCTATGGCTAGTCAGATGGCTCCACCAAGTGTTGGAGGCCAAAAATAAATCCTAATGTTGTTCCAAGGAATCAATAGCCAATTCCCAATTAAGTGGTTAGGCCAATGGAACCATAGGTGGACAATTGGCAAATTTAAGAATACGATGAAGCACTAGGGAGTCGATGCCCTGAAGAGGGTGTCCCCTCAAGATTTAGCTATAAGTGGTGTGGTGGCCAATGTTCCCTAGGAATTGTCCAAATGTTAAATGTGACATATGTGGAAAGTTTGGCCACTTAGCTAGTACCTATTGGAGCAAGATTAGATTTCTCCATCAAGGAAGTAAACAACTAGGTCTAGTAAACCATGGAGCACAAGGAAATAATCTCTAGCGAGACAAGGGACCGAAACAAATACAGCAAGGAGGGAAGACTATTATACAAGAGCTACCTAGTGGTAGTGGAGTCAGCCTTATTAAAGCTGTATTTGTTAATGGCACTAAAGCTTCTAATCTATGGGTCATTACAAGAGGTCAAAAGGGTAAAGATGGTGACAAAGACAAGGTAAAACCTATTGAGGGAAAACCCTAAGCACAATGACAAGGGGTTGCAAGTTCTTAATCTTGACATGGAAGGTGGACCTCTAAAAGCCATTTATAGTAAAGTTGACCCCAATAAAGTGTTGCCAAAGAAGAAGGAAAAAGCCAAGAAAGGGGCATCAAAGCATGTTCATAGACCAAGGGAGAGAATGGTCTTGGGGCGGGAGAAGAGAGCCATTGCTAACTATCATAAAATTGATTGAGCAAGCTCTCTTTGTGAGGTTAAGCCAAATATAAATCTCTTGTAGTTGATTAAGCTATTTCTTGGAGTGTGTAAAGAGTGTAAGAAGATTTTTTGTAGTGGGTATATCATGGAACCCTTGGGCATAGCACACGCAGGAGATGATTGGTTTAAACATGTTGAAAAGCATTGTCGAAGGGTAGTAGCATATGTTGACGGTATATTAGTGAATCATGCTATTGTGGACACGGGATCCTCCATCAACATTATGAGTTTGGAATTGATGGAGAGGCTAGGGTTAGAAATCCAAAAAGATGCCTCCACAATTCTACAAGTGGCTGATGAAAGTCTAAGGCAACCTAAAGGCTGCATCACTAAAGTCCACATGACCATTGACAATGTGGAATGTCTTTTTGACTTTAGGGTAATTAGGTTTGCGGGGTGGCCTAGCTATCAAGTATTGCTAGGCACGCCATGGATTTTATGAGCAGACTATCAGGTTGACATATCCGTTGGTTGGTTGATCTTTGGCAGAGGTGCTAGATGTGTAGTAATAGATGCCTACATTGAATCTTCTCAAAGTGAGAGAGTACTTTTATCTTCAACAGAGTTATATACATTAGATGCTCCATCTGTTAGTGAGATGATATCAAGTGACGAATCCAATGAGGGGTCCACTTATTACAGAGGATATCTATCACATAGCTTTGAATGAACCAATAAAGACTCAAGATAGAATAAGAGATGCAGACATAATTGAGTTGGACCTTGGTACACTGAATGCTTTACAGCTAAATAAATTAGGGCCCATGCTTAGTTGGAAGAAAGGAAGGACTATGTGTCCTTGATTCATGAATTCTATGACATCTTTACTTGGAGTATCATGAGTGGAGAGGTATTCCTCCTAGCTTAGTTGTTCATAGCATTCCCCTAAAGGAAGGTAGCCGCCCTTTGTGCGACAAAAAGTAAGGCATATGTCTTTTGAACTAATGGATGAGCTATTTGAGGAATTGACAAAACTGTCAAAAAATGGCCTAATATTTCTAGTACAACACACACTGACCAGGATGAAGAATAATAATTAGATTCAAATTTATGTAGATTTCGGAGATCTTAATAAGCATATGGTTAAGGATTACTATTTGTTACCATTTATTGATGGGATTTTAGATCAATTAGTGGGTAGAAAAATCTATTCATGTATGGATTAGTTTGCTAGATACAACCAAATGGCTATTGTGGAGGAAGACAAGCTAAAAATGACATTTATCACTGTCTTTGGTACCTTTGTATATCATGCGATGGCCTTTGGGTTATGCAATGTGCCAAGGTCTTGGCAACGTACAAGTGCTGATAAGACTTTTGGTGGCAACTCCCCAAAGGAGTTAAAAGTTTTCATCGATAATTTGGGGGTAATCACCACAAGAAAAAGACAACTAATTATTTTAAGGAAATTTTTTGAACATTGCAGACAGTTTTGCATTGTTCCTAATCCATGAAAGTGCATTTTTGGAGTGTTTTATGGGCTGTAAACTGGGTCATGTATATGAGTCCTCAAGCACTCCAAAAGAGATACACAACTTTCTATCATCGGTGGGGTATTATCAGAGATTTATCAATGCACTAGCAAAAAGAATGTTTCTATTGATGAACTTATTATCTTTTAACTATCTGTTTAACTCAAGTAAAGCTTGTCAAATATCTTTTGAGGATGTGAAGTAAGAACTAGTAAAAGCACTAGTCCTAAAAGCACCCAAAAGTGGGGAAGTCCTCTATATATTTTCAACAACAACAATGCATTGGATTAACTACTATTTAGCCCTAATTTGGGAAGAGAAATAATATCATCCAATTGCCTTTGCTAGTTTTAAATTGGGGATATCTAAAGTCAGCTATACTTACATAAAGAAATTTTGCCTTGGAATGGTTTTCATGACAAAGAAATTTAGGCAGTATATTATTTATGATGAGAAGGTGGTATTTTATACAAAGATGGAAGGACTTAGGCTATTGATGAATAAGTTACAGCCGCCTGACTATTTAGCAAAGTGGTTAATCACTTTGTAGAAGTTCAATTATGAGATTAAGTGTAAGCCACCAAAACTACAGGGCATTGTGGAATGTCTTGTGGATTTTGGGGGAGCCAAAGGATATTTTGGATGAAGTGACATCAAATAATTATTCAAGATTGATATAGCTTTCATCACTTCTTGGTATACAAAGCTATAATGCATTATCTATCTAAAGGAGAGGTTGGCACTACTCTATCAAAGCTTGAGAAGAGAAAGATTAAGCAGTAAGCACTACACTTTTCAATTATAGCAGATGCCTTGTATTGAAATGGTGTGGATGAAGTTTACCATCAATGTGTAGTACATGACGAGCTACCATTCATTCTTGAGGAATGCCATGATTCAGCATGTGGGGATATTTTGCTGAATTGCTTACTATCCAAAAAGCTCTTCATGTGCTAGATATTGGTGGCCATTGATTTTCCACTATGCTTTCAATTATGTTAGGCTTTGTATATTTGTCAAAGACATAATGCAAGGGAGAATCGTAAGCAGATGCTAAACCTTATTTTACTTACGTTACCCTTTGAAAAATGGGGTATCGATTTTCTTGGACCAATATACCCTTTATCCACTATGCAGAAACATTATATCATTATAGTGACAAACTACTTTACAAAGTGGTTTGAAGCTCGCACAACGATGGAGGATAACGCTAAGGAGATGACCAATTTTATTATGGAGTAGATTGTTTTCCGTTTTGGTCTACCTAAGGAGTTAGTGTCTGATTGAGGGACACACTTCTTGAATAAGGTTATAGTATCCTTAACAGAAGCTCTAAAGATTAAGCACAATAAAACTACCCTATATAATCTACAAGCAAATGGTCAAGTTGAGAGTACGAATAAACAGCTTGTAGGGATCTTGTCCAAGATAGTGTTTGAAAGTAAGCGAGATTGGGATAAGAAATTGTATGTGGCAGTTTGGGCTTACACTAAGACATTCAATAGAGCTAAGGCCACACCACTTTCAAGATGGTATATGAGAAAGAGTGTCTTATAATTAAAAATAGAGCTGCCCACTATGCGATTTGCTCTCAATCATTCATTGGGTGAGGCAAAAGCATTGAAGAAAAGATTTATTTCACTTGCGCATCTTGTTGAAATTCAATTGAAGCCTTTATTACATCAAGAGATAGGGAAGAAGATAATGAAAGCACTTTATGACCTTCAGGCTAATAAATATAAATTTGTGAAGGGTCAGTTGGTGCAGTACTATGATGCTCATTGTGAGCTATTTCCTGGTAAACTAGAACCCAAATGGAATGGGCTATATAAAATTGTCTATATAGGAAATAATGACTCTATAGTCCTTTTAGTAGATTTGCAAGGGATAGAGTTTCAAAATAAAGTTAACTTTAATAAGCTAAAGCCTTACTACGTGTAAGGGCTGACGTCAGTGAGACTTGGTGCCTATGCAAGTCCTTCACAATTTAGGTTTAACTTGTAGTAAATAATAAGACAATTGGATGGAAAGAATCATTCCTTATCTTGAGCATTTGTATTTAGAGCATCATTGCTACCAAAGTCGAGTGATTTGGTGGAGTAAAGGTTATCAGGTTATTGGTAGCAAGACAGATCTACTACGAGGAATATTAAGGTCTACTGCTACCATTGTCAAAGGATTCTTACGAGTATTTCCATCACATTTAGAAAGGAATGAGAGATTGTACATGTCATATATCCTCTCTCGACTCGACTTTGATTATCATAAGTACGAGTGAGACAATCCGTATGGCATAGCTTATCAATGAAGAGTGGGTCTATACTTTGTATTTTGATGGAGCTTCTAGAGGGCCCACTAAGCATGCGATTGTTGTTGTGATCATTAAAGATCCCTGACATAGGTTTGTTATGAAAATGGTTGTATATTTAGGATCTTCTTTTACTAATAATATGGTAGAATACAAGGCATTGATTATGGGGTTGTCGATGTGGTGGTATCTGCCGATTATTGGCTAAATGTGACTCACAATTAGTAATCAATTAGCTAAATGGGACCTAGAGTGTACGCAGGATCCCATCTTACAGATGTATTGTTGTGGAGCTTGGATATGTTGCTTATTTTTGAGATGGTGACTTGTCAGTTAGTTCCTCAGTAGTGGAATTACTTTGCAGATTTTTATGGCTAAATATCCTTTTGTTGAAGATGTATTTTTCAATTGTGGTCTAAGGGAGCCTTTTCAATGACCTCCTAAGATTAGCCATAGACTACTTTGGGGTCTTCTTACAGACATGTCCTATTTTCACTGCCAATGGCTAGTTTGGGTTATGAGAGTCAAGTAGAAATTGAGCATCTTCCTATTATGTCATGGATGCATAAGATAGTTTATTATCATATTCATTAGGCACCCCTTGCTATTTATGTAGGGGGTTAGCCAATAATTTGATGCATTTAGTGTAGGGCCTAAGGATCCCTTGGTCTTATGCTTTAGTGGAGCTATATCAAGACCAAGTGTTTGTCTTAGCAGTACGTTGCTGAATGGTTGTTTGTGGATTATGTCATTAGGCCAAGAGGTTTGTTTCTATTGGGTTGTAATGGTTGATTTCATTAGGCCTTGTGAGGGCCAATCATTTTGTAGTGAAATGTCACATCTCATTAGAACACAATATTAGTGAGTTTGGGAATCTCCCAATTCCCATTTTTTGAATACTAAAAAGGTGGCACCCGGATAACATGCCTAAAATTTTCTCAAAACCATATGATGTGACCTATCATTGGAAAGCACTTGAAAAATGGAATCTTTTGAGCTATGGAGCGCTCGATTTGGAGTTATAGTGTTCAAGTTATGATAAATCAAAAGATTTGACCACATGTCCCAAACTTATGGAAAATTCCCATATTTCCCAATATGGTGTTTTAGGCCAAGAGGGCCTATGTCTGTTTAGTGCAAGTGCGATTAATGGGTTTTGCTTTAGTGCTGTGCTAGATAAATTTAGTAGAATGTAGACGGAATCGCTTACTGCTGTGAAGCTTCTTCTAGCCAAGTCTAAGTGATGTTCTTCATTTATGAGTACTTTTCTCTTATGCTATATAGGTTTATGTAAATGGGGAGAATTATTCATTTGTTGGGAACTAGCAATCAAGGCATGAAGTCCTAGGGTTAGGTTAGGTATATCTGGGGTAGGTTTGAGTACTTGTCTACCTCCTATAAAGACATTGTCAGATATTGAAAGACTTGTTTTTAGAAGGCAATCCTACTGACCCTGTTCTGCTAGAACACAATATTAGTGAGCTTGGGAATCTCCCAAATTCCATTTTTTGAATACTAAAAAGGTGGCACCTGGATAACATACCCATAAGTTTCTCAAAACCATATGATCCGACCTATGTTGAGATATCGAGCTCCACTCGTGATACGCCAGGGTGACCGTTGTATATTTATGTCACCGACTTGTCAGTTGCAGACGCGGTTGGTACACCGCCCATGAATAATAGCTACATGATAGCTATCCTTATCTACTCTAGTTCGTGGCTCAGTTAGTATGCCACCTTAGTTAGTTGAGTTTGGTTTGAGACCCATATATAGGGTTCTTCTATTTCTTTGTACGAGAGTTCTTTTGGCTTACACAACTAAGAAGAGAAAAACTGTTTTCAGCCTCCACCCTTGTGTGTCTTCCCCCATTGTGCAAGCAAGAAAGCTTCAAGCGAGACTCCTTCCTTCTCTCCCACAATCTTGACATGGTATCAGAGCCTTGTTCGTGGTAAGGAGCTCAAGAAAGCAAGCCAAGCTCGCGGTGGTCTGGTAAGAGGAGCAGTGTTGCTTTCATTTCCTGTTTTGGGAGCAGATCTCTGCAGGTAGCACAGCCGGAAATTGCAGGAGTGCATTGTCTCAGGTTGAGACGCCCTTCACGGTGAAGCAAGAGGGCAGTATATGCTGCGGGAAAGGGCTTTAGCCCTTGGCGACCTTGTTTTTTTGATTTGAGGCCATTTCGGGGCCTGTTTTGCAGACGGAAGTTTTCTGCACGCACTCAAGAAAAGGCTCAGTTTTATGCTGTGCGACCACTGTTCTACAGGTCGGTGAAAAGTTACTGTAGAAATTGCATCGTATGCTTGTGCGCAGAGACATTGGGAGTTTCAGAATCATCCTTGGTTCCTGTTTATGCAAAATCGTCACTAGGAAGTGACTGTGTGGTCAAATACCACTTTCGCCAGTTTTGCAGATTTGCCCTTGTGAGGGTGAAGCTGTGTTTTTTGCAGTGACAGAATTTCTTGCAGTATTCTGTAATGGCGTCTGATTCTCTTTCACAGATTGTCACTGAAAAGCTTGACAAGAACAACTTCCAGGCATGGAAGTTTAGAATGACGAATTTCCTTATGGGAAAAGGATATTGGGAATTTGTTGCAGGAAATGAAGAAGAACCAGTTCTTCCTGATGTTCCCAATCAACAACAAATGCAGGCATTTAAAACATGGCATGAGAGAGCCAGGAAAGTTATGTATTGGCTGTCTATCAGTATTTCAGACTCTATGATTGTGCATATTCAGGATGCAAGTACGCCAAAGGAGGCATGGGATACTTTGTCAAAAATGTATAGCACAAATACGCAAGCCAGGAAAATGCAGCTCAAGCAAGAGTTGCATAATGTGCAAAGAGAAAGTATGAGCATCAACGACTACCACATGAAGGTGAAGAAGATTGCAGATGCACTTGCTTCCATTGGGTCGCCAGTGGAAGATGATGATTTAGTTTCCGTGACCTTGAATGGTCTAGGAAAGGATTATGCACAGTTTCGGACATCCATTTCAGTTCATGAAAGATTTCCTGATTTTGAGGAGTTGATTGCTCTTCTAATTTCTGAGGAACAGAGAAATGGTGGTGCATCTTCTTCAGGAGGAACTTCAAAAGAAGCTGTCTTCTACTCAAATGCTGGAAGAGGTAGAGGCAGAGGTAGAGGAGGCCGATTTGGAGGCCGTGGCAGAAATCAGAATATGCAGCAAACTCAAGAAAACCAGTCCTATGGAGGAGGACGTGGTAACTCTAGAGGCAGGGGGAGCCAAAGAGGTCGTGGTGGATGGCAAAGAGGCCAAAATGCAAACAGTAATGTTGAATGCTACTACTGTGGTAAAATGGGTCATATGGCTAAAGACTGTTATAAAAAGCAGAATGACATCATGAATGGAAAACTGCAACAAGGGAATTATGCATCTTCTAGTAGACAGGGTGATGACAGAAATGAGCATTTGTTCATGGTGCAACACATGAACAATTCTATGACAAGTGCAGAAGAAAGCAATGATGTATGGTATGTTGACTCAGGTGCATCAAACCACATGACAGGTCATGCAGAATGGATGGAGGATGCAAGGAAAATGGAAAAACCAGGATTTGTGGAGACTGGTGATGATACTGCACATCCTATTGTGCAGATTGGAAAAATTCCCTTGTCTATGCAGGGTGGGAAAAAGAAATACCTGTCCGATGTATTTCATGTCCCGAATATTACCAAGAATCTGGTTTCAGTTGGTCAAATGGTTGAACAGGGCTTGCAGGTCAGATTTAATCCTCATGGATGCTTTGTTGAGGATATGAAAAATAAAGGTCGCTTGATAGCAAAAGGAAAGAAGAAGGGCAGAATGTTTACATTGGATGCAGACATGTCTGAATTGAGTGCAGCAATGTTTGCACATGGGACCGGTGTAGTTGCAGATATTGATATCTGGCATAAACGCATTGGTCATGTTAATGTACAGCGACTTAAATCAATGCAGGCCCAAAATATTGTTGCAGGATTGCCCAAATTCAAGGTTGCAGAAATGCATAAGATATGTGAAGCCTGTCAGTTTGGAAAACAGGCAAGGAAACCATTTCCTAGACATGTTCAAGAGAGTGAGAAGCCATTGGAATTAATTCACTCTGATGTGTGGACAACTAAAGCTGCATCTCTTGGAGGCTGTCATTATTTTGTCAGTTTTATTGATGACTATAGCAGAAAAGTTTGGGTGTATTTTATGAAAAAGAAAAGTGAAGTTTTTGGGCATTTCAAAACTCTTAAAGCTATGGTTGAAAAAGAAACAGGCTTGCAGATAAAATGCCTAAGGTCAGATGGAGGGGGAGAGTACCTCTCAAATGAGTTTGCAAAGTTCTTGCAGGAGCATGGCATAAAGCAGCAATATTCATGCAGTTATACCCCACAACAAAATGGAATTGCAGAAAGGAAAAACAGGCATATTGGAGAGGTATCTCGTGCCATGCTCAATGAAAAAGACTTGCCAGATTTTTATTGGGCTGAAGCAGTTGCTACAGCAGTCTACATAATGAACAGGACTCCCACTGCAGCAATACATGGAATGACTCCAGAGGAGAGGTATACTGGTAGGAAACCAGATATTTCTCATTTGAAAATTTTTGGTTGCATTGCCTATGTACATGTGCCAGATGAGCTGAGATCCAAGTTGGATCCAAAAGCTGAGAAGTGCATCTTTATTGGTTACTCTCTGCAGCAAAAAGGGTATAGATGCTATAACCCTTCTACTCGTAAGTTTACAGTGAGCAGAGATGTTGTTTTTGATGAGATGAGTAGCTGGTATAAACCAGTAAATGTGATTGATGATGAAGATGCACAAAATGGTAATGCTACACAGAATTCACAGCAGCAGTCACAAAATATTAGTGGACCTGGAGCGTCCTCTAGCAGTGGTTCACATTCTTCGCCATGGACAGGCAGATTGAGATCAGGAGAATCTTCTCAAAGCAATGCAGATAGTGGTATGCAGGTATCACGAAAAGGAAAAGAGAAGGTTGATCGGCCCATGTTTGATGTGAATGCAGGTCACTCTTATGTGGATGGTGAATCCAGTGGCTCAGAACAGAGCATTGATGATGAGTTGGGTATTCCTTCTATTGTTACACCTGGAGTAAGGAAGACCAGGGATGTTTTGAGAGCACCTGGGAGTGAACCTACTTTGCGCAGGTCTACGAGAGCTAGGTATCCTGTGGATAGGCTGAAATATGATGGATTTACAGCCATTCACTATGCATATATGGTCAAAGTGATACAGGAACCAGAACCCACATCTTTTGAGCAAGCCATGGGAAAAGAAAAATGGGAGAAAGCCATGGATGAAGAAATGGATGCCTTGGAAGCAAATGCTACATGGGAGTTAGTACCTTTGCCTAAAGGTAAGAATGCAATTGGCTGTAAGTGGGTTTATAAGGTGAAGCACAATGCTGATGGTTCTGTGAACAGATACAAGGCAAGATTAGTAGTCAAGGGGTATGCACAAACATATGGCATTGACTATGAAGAAACATTTAGTCCGGTTGCAAGGATGGCAACCGTAAGAGCAGTCATTGCCATGGCTGCATCAAAGGGATGGTCTTTACATCAGATGGATGTAAAGAATGCCTTCTTGCATGGTGATTTGCAAGAAGAGGTCTATATGGAGCAGCCACCAGGTTATGTGCATGCTGTTCATCCTGAGTTTGTTTGCAGGTTGAAGAAAGCCTTGTATGGCTTGAAGCAAGCACCTAGAGCATGGTCTGACAAGATAGGACAGTATCTTGTCACTATTGGCTTTCAGATTTCCAAGGCAGATTTCTCACTTTATGTGAGAAAAACAGAGAAAGGTATTATGCTGCTTGTCATTTATGTTGATGATTTGATTATGACAGGTGACAGTGATGAAGATATCCTTCATGTGAAAATGCTATTGAAGCAGAAGTTTGAGATGAAGGATTTGGGAGAGCTGCGTTATTTCTTGGGCATTGAGGTGATTAGATCACCAAGTGGGATACAGCTCTTGCAGAGGCAGTATGGATTGGACATGCTGTCCAAATATGGGATGACAGGCTGTAAGCCTATTTCAGTTCCTTTGGAGCAGAATGTGAAGTTGAGCGCAGATGCAGGTGAGCTTCTAGAAGACCCTACTATGTACAGACGCATAGTAGGAAGCTTGATTTATATGACTATTACCAGGCCAGATTTGAGCTATGCTGTTGGATTGGTAAGTCAGTTTATGCAGGCTCCAAGGAAACCACATTTGGATGCGGC
This sequence comes from Lygodium microphyllum, assembly GCF_053477565.2. Lineage (NCBI taxonomy): Eukaryota > Viridiplantae > Streptophyta > Polypodiopsida > Schizaeales > Lygodiaceae > Lygodium > Lygodium microphyllum. Next base: position 139,130,407 of record NC_141148.1, read on the forward strand.
TAGACGCATACTCAGGTATGTGAAGTCCACATTGTAGTATGGACTATTTTATGAGACTGGGGTTCAGATACAGTTGCATGGATACACTGATGCTGATTGGGCTGGTAGTATTTCTGATAGACGATCTACCAGTGGATATGTGTTCTCTTTTGGGAGTGCTGTAGTCACTTGGAGCAGCAAGAAACAGCCTACAGTTGCCTTGTCGAGCACAGAGGCTGAGTACAGGGGTGCAGCAATGGCTGCATGTGAGGTAGCTTGGTTGCATAAGCTACTTTATGATATGCATCAGTCTACAGATGGGCCAGTTGTCATTTATTGTGACAACATGAGTAGTATACACTTGGCAAATAACCCAGTCTATCATGCTAGAACAAAGCACATTGAGGTGCATTATCACTATGTGCGAGAGAGGGTTTTACTAGGTCTTATTGATCTAGTTTATGTAAGCACAGAGGATCAGGTAGCTGACATATTCACGAAGGCATTGGGCGCAGAGAAGCTGCGCAAGTTCAGAGACCTGCTTGGTGTGCAGGAATTGGGATTGAGCTCGAGGGGGAGTGTTGAGATATCGAGCTCCACTCGTGATACGCCAGGGTGACCGTTGTATATTTATGTCACCGACTTGTCAGTTGCAGACGCGGTTGGTACACCGCCCATGAATAATAGCTACATGATAGCTATCCTTATCTACTCTAGTTCGTGGCTCAATTAGTATGCCACCTTAGTTAGTTGAGTTTGGTTTGAGACCCATATATAGGGTTCTTCTATTTCTTTGTACGAGAGTTCTTTTGGCTTACACAACTAAGAAGAGAAAAACTGTTTTCAGCCTCCACCCTTGTGTGTCTTCCCCCATTGTGCAAGCAAGAAAGCTTCAAGCGAGACTCCTTCCTTCTCTCCCACAATCTTGACAACCTATCATTGAAAAGCACTTGAAAAATGGAATCTACTAAGCTAAAGAGCGCTTGATTTGGAGCTATAGTGTTAAAGTTATGACAAATCCAAAGATTTGACCACATGTCCCAAACTTATGGGAAATTCCTTGAGAGCTGGATTTTAGGACTCGATTTGGACCCATTCTTGAAGTGTTGAAGCTCATTTTGGAGCCTGAAAATGCCCAAGAGGTGTTAAAGAGCCAATTTTCATAAAAAATCAAATGGTGGCAGATGGCCGAGTTGGAGTTTTCCTAGATGCATTTCGATATCAGGAATCCAACACAAGTCTCGGTTCGTATATCGGAGGTCATTTGACCCTCCATTTAATCTACGAAATGTTCGGCATTATAAAGCAGATAACGGATCGGGAAGCAGTAAAGTGTGTGGGAGAGGCCAACTTGATGGAGTTTGACGCCACAAAGCTGCCTATCCAATCAAATTGCAAATCAGAGTTCGTTTGGGCCTTCAAATTTGAAAAATCCACCTGTGGGACAGTATGAACACAAAAAGATGAACCGGTTATTTTAATGTTTTAAACCTTAGGCTTAATAAAAACCTTGAAACTAATGCAAAAATTGTCGAACAGAGGGAAGTGTCAATGCACCTCCTCATTTTTACTCGTTGCCTCTCCGATTCAAACCCCTTTTGGAGAGAGAGAGAGAGGGAGATTCTTGATCAGGGCAAAGAGAGGAACAAAATGGCTACAAGCTTGCCCGTTTTAATGGAGGATTTAAAAATCTCATTTTTAGTATTTCTCTCTCCTCCCTCTCTCTCCTGCAAGGGACAGTTCCTGCGTGTAAAGAAGAATGAAGCCCGGTTGATGAATGCTCGTCCGGTATGGTATCGGATTCCTTCCCAATCGAAGATGGGCTAAAGATTGCAGTCTGCAGGCGGGCTGAGTATCAAACATGTCTAGTTTGCAAACCCGCAACAAGTTTCAAAACCCGAAATAATAAAAATTACACGGTAATGACATTTTTACAAATAAAATGGTTCTTTTTTCGCATTTGATGAAGTTAGCAATGTTCATATCGGCTGAAAATTGATGGACACGTTGTTTGCTGTTGGTTTTAGTCTTTCATAATAAAAAAGTCAAAAAATATACACTTAAAGTGTGGGAAATAAATGGGAAAAATCCGAAAAGCATGGTTTTTTGAGTGAAAATGGGATTTTTGGACTTAAAATCGGAAAAGCATGAAACAAAACACCAATAAAATCTACATGGTTGTTGTTTAAGGACTAAAGAGTCATAGGTCTAAAATAATGCTAATTTTTTTCTATTTTTATTGATAATAAATAAGAAAATATAATGAAAAATAGGAAAAAATACTCTTTAAAAGGGGAAAAAATAGGAAATTGACGAGAAAATTTATGGAAAATTATGGATGTGTGTGTGAGTGTATAATGAGCATAAGACATGAGGATTTTGTCAAGAATCGCGTGGTAGGGGGAGTTGCTCAAGATGCTGCGCCGAACACACATAGAATGCACAAGGAGAAGCTCACTCAAGAGACAAGAAGAGAGATGGAGGCCAAAACGTTTTCTTGTTGGTTTCTTCTTCTTCTTCCACACTCTTTACAATGTACACAAAGTATAGATAAGATGCAACATAAAGGAAAGTGGCCTACTAAGTCAAACAATGCATAACCGACTACACTAGTCGACTGGTGCTATAACTATGTCAGCTGTAAATAGGTGTAACAACCTGAATATAATAAGTAATGAGTCAATAGCCATGTGTGAGTCATAATGACCACCGACATGCTAAGTGTAAACGTGTGGACCCATCTAACCAGGCGGTCCATCATCCATGTCCACATGTGTTGAGCTTGCCATCTCAACACTCCCCCTCAAGCTCAACTGCATCTCTACAACTCCAAGTAAGCTTCGAAACTTTTGAAGCTTCTCTGTACCCAATGCTTTCGTGAGGATGTCAACTATCTGATCCTGTGTGCTGACATACACCAAGTCAATCTCACCTGCTAGTACCTTGTCTCCCACAAAGTGGTAGTGTACCTCAATATGTTTTGTCCTGGCATGGAACACAGGGTTCCTAGCCAACTGTATACTGCTCATGTTGTCACAATAAATGACAACTGGACCTTCCACCTGCACATCCAAATCAGCCAATAACTTTTGCAGCCATACTACCTCACATGCTACAACAGCAGCACCTCTATACTCAGCCTCTGTACTCGACAAAGCAACTGTAGATTGCTTTTTGCTGCTCCAAGCAACTGCTGCACTACCAAGAGAGAACATGTATCTGCTGGTAGATCTTCTATCAGACATACTACTAGCCCAATCTGCATCTGTGTATCCAAACACCTATACATCTGTACCTGCCTCATAGAAAAGTCCATAATGTAATGTGGACTTCACATATCTCAATATGCGTCTAACTGCATCCAAGTGTGGCTTTCTAGGTACTTGCATAAACTGACTCACAAGACCAACAACGTAGCTCAAGTCTGGCCTTGTAATGGTCATGTAGATCAAACTCCCCACTATCCTCCTGAACATAGTAGGGTCTTCTATCTCATCCCCAACATCAGCACTCAACTTTACATTCTGCTCCAACGGAACTGAAAGTGGTTTGCATGCTGTCATACCATACTTGGACAACATATCCAAGCCATACTGTCTTTGGGACAGCCATATACCATCATCACATCTGATCACCTCAATGCCAAGGAAGTACCTTAGCTCACCTAAATCCTTCATCTCAAACTTCTTCTTCAAAAAGTCCTTGACTTCAGCAATCCCACTATCACTACCACCTGTAATAATCAAGTCATCCACATATATGACTATGATGACCAAACCTGCATCTCCCTTTCTCACATAAAGTGAGTGATCAGCATTAGAAACATAAAAACCAATATTGACAAGATACTCTCTAATCTTGTCAGACCATGCTCTAGGTGCTTGCTTGAGCCCATAGAGTGCCTTTTTCAACCTGCACACATACGTGGGATGCTCTAAATCTTCATAACCTGCTGGCTGATCCGTATACGCTTCTTCCTGCAAATCACCATGCAAGAAGGCATTCTTCACATCCATTTGCTGCAACCTGCAACCTTTGGCTGTGCTGCCAAAGCAATCACACATCTGACAGTTGCCATCCTAGCAACTGGACTGAAGGTTTCATCATAATCTATGCCATATGTCTTGGCATAGCCTTTTGCAACTAGCCTAGCTTTGTACCTACTAATAGAACCATCTGCATTGTGCTTAATCTTGTAAACCCACTTACATCCAATAGATTTCTTGCCCTTCGGCAATGATACTAGATCCCAAGTCTTATTGGCCTCTAATGCAGCCATCTCCTCATCCATTGCTGCATCCCAATGAGCATGACCAACAGTCTCCTCAAAACATGTGGGCTCAACATCCTCAACTAGTTTCACCATATAAGCATAATGGTGAGCTGCATAACCTTCAAAACCAAATCTTTTAACAGGGTATCTCACCCTGCTAGACCTGCGTACCACTGGATCAGTCAATGGAGTCTTTGCATTAACATGTGCTCTCTGCACACCTGGAGTCCTCACTGAAGGAATGCCAAGCTCATCATCCAAGCTCTCTGAGCCACTTGAGTCTCCATCAAGAACTGCATCAATGCCTTCTGACACTTTATTCTTTCCTTTGTCTTTACCTATAGTGCTACTAGATGCACCTGAAGATGTAGAGGTACTCCTTAGTCTCCCAGACCAAGGACTACTAGATGATGTCTTTGGTCCACTAAGAGTCCGTGATTCTTGCTTTTTAGCATGCACATGAGTGTCATGATCATCATCACCACTAGATGCATACCAACTGCTCATTTCATCAAAGATGACATCCCTGCTCACTCTGAACTTACATGTGATAGGGTTGTAATAGCGATACCCTTTCTGCTCTAAAGAGTATCCAATAAAGACACACTTTTTAGCCTTTGGATCCAATTTCTTCCGCAACTCATCTGGCACATGAACATACGCAATGCAACCAAACACTTTCAAGTGTGAGACATCAGGCTTCTTACCTGTAAAACATTCTTCGGGGGTCATACCATGAACTGCAGCTGTGGGGGTTCTGTTCATAATATAAACAGCAATATGAACAGCTTGAGACAAAAAAGGCTTAGGCATATTCTTTTAAGCCATCAAGGCGCGTGCAACTTCTGCAATATGCCTATTTTTCCTTTCTGCAACCCCATTTTGCTATGGGGTATACCTGCATGTGAACTGTCTCTTTATCCCATGAGACCTCAGAAAATCACTGAACTCATTTGAGAGGTACTCTCCCCCTCCATCTGACCTCAAGCACTTTACTTTCAAGCCTGTTTCTCTTTCAACTGGAGCCTTGAAGGTTCTAAAGTGCTCAAATGCTTCACTCTTTTCCTTCATAAAATATACCCACAGCTTTCTAGAACAATCATCAATGAATGTGACAAAGTATGAACTGCCTCCAAGAGATACATTTTGTGTAGGCCCCCAAATGTTTGTATGCACAACGTCAAGGATATTTCTACTTACATCTCTGTCATGTGAAAAGGGTTGTCTTGCCTGCTTACCAAACTGACATGCTTCGCATACCTTATGAAATTCTGCAACTTTAAATGTAGGCAAACCTGCAACCAACCCTTTGGACTGCATTAATTTCAGCCTTTGTACATTTGCATGTCCAATGCGTTTGTGCCAAATTTCAATATCTGCAACAACACCTTTTCCTTTAGCATACATAGCAGCATTCATAGTAGGAATTCCAATATCCAGAGTAAACATACGTCCAATTCTACTTCCCTTTGCTACCAACCTACATTTGTCATTGAAGTCTTCTACAAAGCAGCCCTTTGCATTAAATCTGACTTGCAGCCCTTGCTCTACCATTTGACCGAGACACCAAGTTCTTTGTAATAGATGGCACATGTAATACATCTGAAAGACTCTTTGTCTTACCATCATGCAAGGACAAGGAAACTTTTCCAATGTGTGAAATTAGGTGGCATGAGTCATCACCTGTCTGCACATAACCTGCATTCTGCAAATTCTGCATCTCTCCAAACCATTCTGCATGGCTGGTCATATGATTGGATGCACCTGAATCAACATACCAAACATCATCATGTGCTCCCTTTCCTGTAACAGCATTCAGCATATGCTGCATAACAAACAGACGTTCATTTTTGTCTTCATTCTGTCATGAAGACGATGCATAGTTTCCTTGCTGCGACTTACCACTACGGATATCATCTTTCTTAGCATAACATTGGGCTGCAATATGACCTATTTTTCCACAGTAGTGGCACACAATACCAGAGTTGTTAGAACCTCTGTTCTTCCATCCACCTCTACCTCTAAAGCTCCTCCTGCCTCTAAAGTTACCACAACCTCCTGAAACTTGCATATCACCAAATTGCTGATTCAATCTATTTTGCTGGTTGTCACTACCACGTCTTATACCATGGCCGCTTGAAGAGAACCTGCCATGTCCCCTTCCTGAACTAGAGTAAAAAGGTTGGACCTATTCACCGCTTCTTTCAAATGTCTCACTCTGCATGTTGATCTCTTCAGTGATCATAAGGGAGACCAACTCATCGAAATCTGGAAATGGCTTTCTGACATATACAGAAGTTACAAAAGACTTCCAAGCCTTTTCATTGTTAAGTCCACCCAAGGTAGATGACACCAAATCATCATCATCGGGCATTGCATCAATTGCTGCCAAGGCATATGCAATGCTCCTTACCTTCAATGCATACTCATTGATAGACATCTTCCCTTTCTTCAATGTATTCAACTCTTGCTTGAGTTGAATCTTTCGTGCCTTTGTATTTACAGAAAACATACTTTCAAGTGTGGTCCAAGCTGCATATGCATTCTCTACATTTCTAATGTGTCCCAACATATTATTGTCAATTACTACAGACGACCAATACATGACCTTCTTGTCTTTTGCATTCCATTCCTTTCGTACCTTTGTCTCTTCTGTAGTTGGAGGATCACTCACCTCCGACTCCTTTTCTTCACCTGAAACGAACTTGTAGAGGTCTTTTCCAATAAGGAAGTTCGTGACATGGAACTTCCATGAAGGGTAGTTTTTCTGGTCGAGCTTCTCAATGATGGGGCTTCCACTATTCTCTGCCATTATCACAAGAATAATACCAAACAGCAAGCAAATCTTCTGTAACCCTCGACCTATAGTGCACAACAATACACCAGACAGCCTTTTTCATTGTCTGCTCAACAATACATGCAATCTACAGCTTGTTTGCAGATAAACCTTGTGTTTACTCACTTGTAAAAACCTTTGAACTTACAAATCTGAAATTTGTAACCTGCGCACCCACGTTCGGTCAATACAGTCGAAGTCACAGTGTACCCTGAAACTGCTATCCGCAACCTTGCGGCTCTAAAAAGAGCCCTGAAACGGCCTCAGATGCCCAAAATCTTTGCGGCAAAAGCCCTAAAGGGTTTATTCGCAGAATACACAGCGCTCTTTGCTCACACCAAATCTCACTGTAATCTGAGATTTTTGCTCTGCCCTGCTTCCCGTGCCTCCACAGGCACTATCCAAGAGAAGGAGTGGAAGAATGGGAGAGATTCTTACCCGTAGCTTGCTTGCTTGACCCTTGCTTCTTCTCCTTCAATTCAGCCTTCAAAATCGGCCTCTCTCAATGGCGCAACTCTGATACCATGTCAAGAATCGCGTGGTGGGGGGAGTTGCTCAAGATGCTGTGCCAAACACACACAGAATGCACAAGGAGAAGCTCACTCAAGAGACAAGAAGAGAGATAGAGGCCAAAACGTTTTCTTGCTGATTTTTTCTTCTTCTTCCACACTCTTTACAATGTACACAAAGTATAGATAAGATGCAACATAAAGGAAAGTGGCCTACTAAGTCAAACAATGCATAACCGACTACACTAGTCGACTGGCGCTATAACTATGACAGCTGTAAATAGGTGTAACAACCTGAATATAATAAGTAATGAGTCAATGGCCATGTGTGAGTCATAATGACCACCAACGTGCTAAGTGTAGACGTGTGGACCCATCTAACCAGGCGGTCCATCATCCATGCCCACATGTGTTAAGCTTGCTATCTCAACAGATTTGTCTCAGGCTATCCCCATTTATATGTTGTTGTGAGTATTTACGTGCGAAATACACATGAAATTGTGAGAAATGCGGGATCTAGAGCATGGAAAAACTGGAAGCTATGGAGGATGAAATGAGAAGTGTGGACTCATGATGGAGAAGACAAAGACATTGTTTCTTACACAAGTGAATTAAGTTCCAAGATTGAGACTTGGACTCATAAACACAATCTTGTGTATGTGGACAATGACATTGACACTTCACTGGAAAGAAAAGAGTACTATCATTGCATTAAGAAAGGAAGCAAGTACAATGCTTTATAGGAAAGTAGGAAACTGCAGTAGGCACCATTGTGCATATGGGATAAGTTAGCCTGCATATCCTTGACCCTGAAGCTCCATACAAAGAGGTTGTTTAGTGAGTGTGATTGTTGATTCTCAACACCCCTCCTCAATCACAACTAGAAAGGCACAAAGTGTGTAGAGGCTGTAATGAGAACCACCTGCAAATTGTGGGCATACCACAAACATGGCAAAACACCAGAGGCTATCGCAGAAAAGGCTAAGTGTGGATACCATAAACATGGTGGACATCCAGAGGCTGTAACAGGGGCCTCACAAAGTGTACAGGGACTGTAATGCCAAGTTACATAAGGAGTTTACAAAGCTTATGGCAGAAAGCATTAGGGCAAGGAAGTACAAGGCTTTTAAAATAGTCTATCAGAATTATGAGAGTACAAGGACTGATGAGTCTTGTCCTTCCGATCCTGGTGGTCTTCATCTTCATCTTCTTCTTCCTTTGCTCCATTTTCTTCTTCTTCTTTGACTGCGACTAGATAGGCCTTTTGGGATCTCTTTCTTGCGTGGCTGAACTTCTCAGTGTGTTCGGTCCTTTTGCAGAAGTCACAGAAGAGCTAATCCTTCTTGCCTTTGTACCTGTTGCCAACATATAATGCATGCTCATCTCTAGAGGTACTTGGTTCTTCCTTAGTTTTTAGCTTATTTTCCTCTTCTAACACTGATGCCTGGATATCAACAAGTTGAGGATTTGGCATGTTGATTAAAGTTGTTGATACATTATTATATTCAGGAGGTAAACTCTTAAGTAGAACACCGATGCAAACATCTTCATCCATTTTAATGTTGATTCCTGCAAGTTGGGTTAGGAGTCCTTCCATGTAATTGAGATGTGTGGCAAGTGATGTACTAGACTTCATTTCAAGTCTGAAGAACTCAATCAAGAGACCATACTTTGATGATTTAGATTTTGCACCGAACAGGGTGTCAAGTCTTTTCCATGTATCCTGTGAGGTCTCACAGTTATCCACATGGTGGATATAACTGTCGTCTAGCTCCAGTTTGATAATGGCCTGGGCTTTGTCATCATTCTTTTGCCAAGTAGTTGCAAGGTCCACATCCGGAGGTTTCTTCTCTTTGCCATTTGTGATGGCCTAGAGACCCTTTTTCATCAAGATGAGCTTGATGCGGGTTTGCTAGGTGTGGAACCCGACTCCTTTGAATCGAGCATTTGGAGAGTCTTTGCCCATGTTAGACTTACGAAAACAGTAGCAAATCAACTTCAGACTTATTAGATTTGAGTAGCAGAAGAGTTGGTTGAGAGACACAAGTGCTAAAAAACACTAACTGAGTGTCAATGAATACCAAATCTGCAAAGTCCTTTACTCTTTTTAAATCCAAGTGTAATCTTCCCCTTCATGATTTGATGCTGATACCTTCAAATCTGAGTGACAGTAATTTAATGAACTTCAGAGAGTATTGCTCAGTGATTAAAATCACTGTTGATAACTTCAGTGTGAGAGAAACAGTGAAAAATGTTAGAATTTGGAAGCTTTGGCTATGGCTTTTGCATTAGGGTTTCTGGGGACAGCCTGGTTTTTTGCTGATTGCAAGAGCTACAGTGGATCATTTTCAATTTTTTTAAAATAAAAATGAAGCTTGAATGATGGGCTATCAATGCCCTATCATGGTTGTCAACATCACGACCTGTAGCGATGGAGGCAACAACTCGAATGTTAGCAGGCGCAATTCTGACAGATTTCTGCTATTTCCGCAATGCCGTCGCATAGAGTGTGTAATGTCGAGTTGTGTTGTGCCAAGATGATGTGCCTAAAGTTGGGGAACAAATTCGTAGAAGAAAGCGTAAAGAATTATGCCCTCTATTGCAAGATCCAGCTCCTCAAAGTTGGCAGGGTCTATCTGGCTATGGCAGAAACACAGGGCAGCAACTGTGTAGACTCACAATGCTGAGCTTGAAATGGCCTAATGTTGAGATTTGAGGTGATAGAGAGGAGCTCCAAGAGCAGGGCTACAATTCTCTAGAAGAAAGCTTGTCAAGATCTTGTCTAATTGAAGAGATCTAAGAGCTTGAAGCAGGATAGGTGCAAGGTGGCTATGGCTGCCAAGAAGATCAATTGAAGATGGAGGTGGAAAATGAGAACCGTGAGCTGACCTAAGGTTAAGAGGGACTGAGAGAGCAGAGAAGGGAGTTATGTCATGCCTGACTGGGCTCTGATACCATGTGAGAAATGTGGGATCTAGAGCATGGCAAAACCAGAAGCTATGGAGGATGAAATGAGAAGTGTGGACTCATGATGGAGAAGACAAAGACACAGTTTGTTACACAAGTGAATTAGGTTCCAAGATTGAGACTTGGACTCATAAACACAATCTTGTGTATGTGGACAATGACATTGACACTTCACTGAAAAGAAAAGAGTACTATCATTGCATAAAGAAAGGAAGCAAGTACAATGCTTTATAGGAAAGTAGGAAACTGCAGTAGGCACCATTGTGCATATGGGATAAGTTAGCCTGCATATCCTTGACCCTGAAGCTCCATACAAAGAGGCTGTTTAGTGAGTGTGATTGCTGATTCTCTACAGAAATCACCCCTTTACCTATGCAATGAAGCAAAACCTTAAACAATAGGGGAGGTGGGAAGTTTGAGCATTGAAATATGTTATAAAATCTCATGTATTTGCTGCATTATTCATATAGGATGATGTTAAGTTAAATAAAGGGAAGAACACACAAGTATAAGGCTCAGTGTTTTCTCTCGACACAGCAATTACGCGTTAATGTATGGGAACATGAAAAGAATGAATTTTCACAAAACACGAGGTTGTTTTTCAGTTGTTTGAGCACTTAATCATATTCACATTTGCATCAAGCATCGTTAAATAGTATCAATTACAAGCTCTTGGATGCATAGCACTTGGTTTTTCTAAGACTTGACCCATGTAGAGAGAGTGAGCAACCCGGATGTAGGTCTAGACGATGGGTAAAAGGGGATGGATAAGTGAGGATAATTGCATTCTTGGAATGTTAAACATATTGGCACTAAGAGGGGAGTTTGTTTCCAAAGTGTCTATGTGTGGAAGCAGCACATCAAGGGACCAATCCCCAAGATGTAGGAGAGCTGTAGTAGGGGCACGGCATTCAGCCAGTGGGGTGCCCTTGTGTGTGTAATGTGTGGCATTTAATGCCGATATATGTATAATCTCCCTCTGAGGAGACGGGGAAAGGGAACATCCATTGGATTACATACTATAAACGTGCAGTGATTAGTGTTTAGGATAGTGTATCCCTCGATAGGTGCTCGTGGCCCGTGAGGCCGTGTGGTGGGGTTGTCTATTGAGGGCATGAGGTTCGGCTAGTGCCTTAGCTAGTGCTGGCCCATTTTAGGTCCCATCAGTGGTGCGTCTGCTGGAGCTGCCTATAAGTGGGAGCGTTTGAATCTAGGTTGTAAAGGGACCTAAGTTTATAATTTCCATTAGGAGTATGCTAAGCTAACCATAAAATGGGGTTTATTCAAGTATAGAAAACCTTGGCTTTCCCTATACAAAACTTACTGATGGACTTAGTTAGTTATGTAGAGCATGAGTCCTCTACAGAAGATAATTTAGGTGATGAGAAGAGTAACCAGTTAGTGGTTACCCCATCCTCTAATGTGATGGCATGGGCCGATGTTTACCTTGGTGTGGTCTCTACCCAAGAGAAATCATGTATAACCATCCATCAACCTAGAGGGCATGGAATAAGTATGTTGGAAGCTATGGCAGTCATGGCATCAACAAGTGATTATGCTAAAGCCGTAGTGCCATGGGAAAAACTCGACACACAGTGGAGTGTAGTTATGGCTGAAACATCCCATGTGGTGGGGCATAATGCCAAAATTTTAAGTATCACAAGGATGTTAGAAGCCCTAGATGTAAAGGGAAAACCGTTGCTTAAAAGACATGGTCCCCAAGTCCTAAGTGCTAAGGATAAGTTTACTTTTGATGAGGGGCAAAATCTCCTAGATAAAGCCATCATGGAACTGCCTAGGAAGGGGCAAGATATGGAAGATCCTCTAAGAAAGGATCGGAATGACATGCTAAGAGCTATAGGTCTCCCAAGACCACTTTATGAGTTGGCAGAAAGGGACATTAAGGATAATATTAACCTCTTTACACCAGTGAAGGTGGAAATGGAAGAGGTTGGAGACCCTAAGACACTAGGGTTAGGCCATGATTACGAGGATTTTAATGGCCCAGTGCTGATCCCTAAGGAAAGGACTAAATTCACTCCTCCTTATAGGGATCTCCCAGTGTTTCCTGGGATGGTTAATGAGGATCTAATGGTGCATTTATGAGAATACGTCCTAACTTACCTTGCAAGTGGGTTCAATGATATTCATCAGATGGTCGTATTCTCAAGTACCCTAAAGGGAGAGACTAGAAAATGGTAGTGGAGCCTCCCAAGGGGTTCTATTAAATCCTTTGAGGAGTTGAGTGATCAAGTTTTAGATGAATACGAGAAGAAGGTGCCTATGACCCAAGTTTTAGGGCAGCTAATGCAAATTAGGCAAGAGTCCTATCCTTCTGTTAAAGAATAAGCTAGAGCCTTTGATGATATTTTGAGGCTTTGGCCAAGAAGAGCTACTGCATTGCCAGGTGATGTGCTATGTGAGCTCTTTTTGAGTGGCTTAGAGATTAACATGCAAATCCAAGTGGGATTGCAGAATCCTAAGTTGTTAAGGGAAGAAAAGATGCATGCCATTGATTATGAGGGACATATTCAGAGATGTTGGGAAAACTTCTAGAGTTTTCCCTGCTCTTTACAAGTGCATCCTAGCTTCCAATCATTTCTACAAGGATTTAGCTCACTTGTTGATACCAAGGGAGCCTATGAGAGGAACCTTGGTAGCCAAAATCTCCAATCAGAAAATGGCAATAGTAGGGATAATATACCCCCTGGGGATAAAAAGATTCCAAGCCCAGCAAGTCCCATCAAAGCTTGCAACACTTCCATGAGAGGTAGTTGTCACGGTGGAATTGATAGAACCATTAGGTCTACAAGCTTAGATGAGTGTTCTATGAGTGGTTCTAGTTGTGCTCCTAGTAAGGCTCTTGAGAGACCTTTCCAATTTATAGATGAATCATGCTTTCGATTAGATGCTATTCCTTTTAGTAAAAGCATGGTTCCTATGGCTAAGTAGTTGTTGCTGCAGAGTGGACAAAGGCAAGTAAAGACATCTCGTGTAGAGAAGATGCGGCATGCCAGAGGTCGACATGTACTAAATAGAAGCAATAAGGCTATGAGGTCATCTAATAATTGTGATAAATACACAGTGAGTTCATTGGACCAATGTGGGTAGATGAGGTAGTCTAAGAATATGAAAAGGAATATGAGATGGGTTTGGAGGCCCAAAACCCCTAAAAATACTATTGGTGTGTTAGATGAAGGGCCACGAATTGCATGTGGACATTCTTTGATGGATTCCCAAGAGGATGCAACTAAAGGCCATAATGCGACATCTAACAATAGGGACCGCCGCCTTGAGATGCATCTATGTGATGGGTCTAGGTTTGAAGCTCTGTCTATTTTGGGTTGTATCATTGACATATGTAATGGTCCAATTAGAGAAGAGTTGAATGATCATAAATCCATGATTCTCCATGTAGGAGGAGCTATTGGAAAGCTAGGACAAGCGATCCATTTGAATGATGACCAAGGGGATGAGATATATCAACCTAATGATGTCATTCATTCAGCTCATATTACCCAAGAAGAGATGGCCATTATTACTGAGATATCAGTAGAAAGGCTTGGGCTAGTGGATCTACAAAGAGCGTAGATCAAGCTTTTAGCTGACTCACATGAGTAGCATGAGGCTAGTCCTCCTATTTAATGCTATCCTTGGTATCTTGATTAGTTTGATAGGATGTGTTGTATATGCCAAGGAGATCATATATTGCATGGATTAGAATGAACTATCCATTTCAGGCCAAGAGGGCTAGCTAGTTTGAAATGTGTTATTTCTTTAGGCCAAGAGGGTCATTCATCTGTTTGGTGCAGGTATAGTTAATGGGTTTTTGTGGTAGTGATTGCATCATACAGGTTAACGAAGTCACTAGAGGGAGCCTTTGCTATGAATGAGCTTCTTGTGGCCATTCTAGGTGGTTTCGTCCCTTTTTTGAGTCTTTTCCCTTAAGTGATTAATGATATATGTGTGTGTAAGGGTTACTTTCTTTTATTTGATGGGGACTAGCAATCGAGGCATGAAGTCCCAGGATTAGGCTCTGTATGTTAAGGGGAGGTTTGAGTAGTCATTGCCTCCTGCAAATGCATTGTCAGGCATTGTAAGACTTGTTTTAGATGGGAATTCTAGTGACCCTATTCTGCTGACCTACTAGGTGGCCATTCTTGTAGTTCCTCTTAGTTGTGAGGCAGTTAGAGAAGCCTACTAAAATAATGATGGAAAAAGACAAAACCCTAAGTATCTAAAAGACAATATATGAATATGCAGAGGTGTGTAAAAAGGGGTTCTAACCCCTATAAAAATAGAAATGGAAAGAAATAAAATCTTTGAGCTATTGTTTATTGCCTTGCAAAGGCCTGGTAGGTGCCTATGGATGAGACAAGACCCAGGGCCGATGCCTTATCTTCCTAGGGGTGGCTTCTAGCAAAAAAATAAGAATAAAAGAAGGTTGGAGTGAAAATAAAAGTGGGTGTTAGAAAATGATTAAGCGTCACCTTGCGAGGGCTTGGTAGGTTCTTGGGTACCGAGACAGGACCTAAGGCCGATGCCTTGCTCTCCTTGGGTCACTACACTTAGCTCCCTCCTTTTTACATGGCAAAGTATGAAAAGTAAGTGTCTAAAGACCCAATGTGCTAAAAGATAATATTTGTTGATCCGGCTATAGGAGTCCTCGCCTAGTAGGAGCTCCTAGTTGAGTTGTCCTTAGTTCAGTAGTAGGTAGTTCAGACCACCACTGAAGATGACCTCTTTGATGGTTCTTGTTACCTTGGTTCTATTGTCGCACTTGGTTAGTGACTAGCTTTCGACTTTCTGTCAGATTATGCTAGGCCTACTCCTCGTGGATTTCATGCCTTGGGTTTGACAAGGCGGTAGGGTGAGAGCTGTGATGTGTTTTGTTGTTTATCTATTTTGTATCATTTTTATGCTCTTTGAAGTTGGATTTATGTGCAGATTTGTTCGTGGGATTCGACGGGCTGAGTCGCCCTATCCTGTGGTCGCCAATGAGAGCTGGATTTTAGGACCCGATTTGGACCCTTTCTTGAAGCGTTGAAGCTCGTTTTGGAGCTGGAAAATGCCCGAGAGGTGTTAAAGAGCCAATTTTCATGAAAAATCCAACGATGGTGGATGGCCGTGAGCTAGAGTTTTCCTAGATGCATTTCAACATCAGGAATCCAACACAAGTCTTAGTTCGTCAATCGGAGGTCGTTTGACCCTCCATTTAATTTCTGCAAGGTTTGGCATTATAAAGCAGCTACCAAATCGGAAAGCCATAAAGTGTGTGGGAGAGGCCAGTTGATGGAGTTCGAGGCCACGAAGCCACCTGTCCAATCGGATTGCAAATCGGAGTTCGTTTGGGCTTTCAAAATCGGATTGCAAACCCGTTTGGAGAGAGAGAGGGGGAGATTCTTGATGAGGACAGAGAGAGGAATAAGATGGTTGCAAGCTTGCCTGTTTTAATGGAGGATTTAAAAATCTCATTTTTTTAGTCTTTCTCTCTCCTGCAAGGGGCAGTTCCTACGTGTGAAGAAGAATGAAGCTCGGTTGATAAATGCTCATCCGGCATTGTACTACTGGATTTCTTCCAAACCAAAGGTCGGCTGAAGATGGCAGTGTAGAGACGGGCTGAGCATCAAATGGGCCTGGTTTGCAAACCCGCAATAAGTTTCAAAACCGAAATAATAAAAAATATATGATAATGACATTTTTATAAAGAAAATGGCTCTTTTTTCACATTTGATGGAGTTAGCAATGTTCATATGGACTCAAAATTGATGGAAAAGTTGTTTTCTATTGTTTTTAGTCTTTCATAATTAAAAAACTCAAAAAATCTACACTTAAAGTGTGAAAAATAAATGGAAAAAACCCGAAAAGCATGGTTTTTTTAGTAAAAATGGGGGTTTTGGGCTTAAAATCGAAAAATTATGAAATAAAACACCAATAAAATCTACATGATTGCTGTTTAAGGACTCAATAGCCATATCTCTGAAATAATGCTAATTGTTTTCCATTTTTATTGATAAAAAATAAGAAAAAATAGGAAAAATGCTCTTTAAAAGTGAAAAAAATAGGGAATAGACAAGAAAAATTATGGAAAATTATGGATGTGTCTCTGAGTGTATAATGAGGATAAAGCATGAGGGTTTGCCTTAGGTTATCCCCATTTATATATTTTTGTGAGTATTTACTACTTATTTCGTGAGAAATACACATGAAATCACCCCTTTACCTACACAACGAAGCAAAACCTTAAACGGTAGGGGAGGAGGGAAGTTTGAGCGTTGAAATATGTTATGAATTTGCTGCATTATTCATATAGGATGACATTAAGTTAAATAAAGGGAAGAACGTCACGAGTGTAAGGCTTGGTGTCTTCTCTCAACACAGCAATTACGCATTAGTGTATGGAAACATGAAAAGAATGGATTTGCACAATACACGAGGCTATTTTCCAATTGTTGGAGCACTTAATCATAGAGAGAGTGAGCAACCCGGCTGTAGGTCTAAACGGTGGGTAAATGGGGATGGATAAGTGAGGCTAAATGCATTCTTGGAACGTTAAACATATTGGCACTAAGAGGGGAGTTTGTTTTGAATGTGTCTATGTGTGGAAGCAGCACATCAAAGGGCCAATCCCCAAGATGTAGGAGAGCTGTGTCAGAGAGTGAACTAAAGAGAGAGAAAGAGGAGAGAGAAGACTACAGAAGAGAGAGAAATACTGCAAGAAGAGAGAGAAGAAGAGTGACGAGGAGAGAGACTAGATTTGGAGAGAGAAAGACAAGAAAGAGGGAGAAGCCATAGAAGCTGTAGCAAGATGGGAGAGAAGGACTGCAATTGTATTAATGTGTCAAAAAGATATGAAAAATTACATGTCCTCTCCTTTTATACCAATGTCAGTGTGACATGGCATAATATCAATATTATTTACACTAAATCCTTATTCCCAGCTTCTTACAATCCATCCCTTCTTAAAAGTTTTTGTCTTCAAAAACAAACCTGGAAGACTAGAAAAAGATGGATAGAACAGAGTACTACTCTGTTTTTACAGCTTTATAAATGGGAAATGAATGAAGTATGACCAACTATATGGACTGATATTGAAGAACGGAAGTAAGCCTCAGCTATATACATGATTTGGAGTACTTCAAAAGTATATGGATTCATAAAGTCTTCAACAAATAATCTCAAAACAAAGTAGATAGCTTGCTGTGTAAATAGACCCAGTTGGATCAAATCTGCCATAACTTCTAGTAGAAGTGTCCAAATGAGACGTACCATATATCAAAATGAAGCTCTTGAAGAGTACTTTAAGCCCATGTAGATAGCTTAATTTTGAAAATTAGGCACGATAAAAACTGTTCTAAAACAGCGTGCTGTCCTGATTCTTGTCTACATCATCACTAGCTCCATAATCAATAGGCTTCAGCCACCAATCTATCCCTTAAGAAAGGAAACTCATCCAATATAGAATCAGGCTTCCAAGAAGCTTTCTCAGGTGGTAAACCTCTCCATTTGATTAAATATTCCATGATAGAACGAGATCGAAGCTTCTTCTCATTCTGACCTATAACTGTTAGAATATCAAGCTCATAGTATGTGTGACCAACATTAGTCTTGTCCAGCTGTATCAGCAAGTGTGGGACATTAAATAAGTCGGTGGTCTTAGACCCAGTGTGAATGGTCCTACGGACCTTAATACTATTGTATACACTTACTCTTTGTGTGTGGTTATGATAGAATGAATGAATGAAGAAGATGAGAGCATGCTTGCTCCTCACTGTGTCTCTACCTCTCTCAATCTCAACATGGTATCAGAGCACCCATGATTGGACTATGTGGAGTGAAGAATTCGCGAGTGAAGACACAGGTTCTTGAAGTGAAGAGCTAACTACCATTGACTGTTATTGTTTGTGCAACAAGGTATGCATTTTTTATCAGATGGAGTCTATGCTTCATGTTAGTATTTGAGGCTTCTGTGGGAGCTTTGGGGAGCACCCTTGAGCATATTTGAGTGCTCATCATCACCATTACCATCAACAGTAGCTGCTGGTCCAGGATCAGCAAATAGCGTGACTGTGTTTGTTTATGTTGCTTCCCTCATGGTCTGCAAATCATCAACTTCATCATCCATGGACTGACACACAGCTTGTCTATGCTCTCTGGAAGGTCATTGAAGTCCTGGATATGTCAGTACTTGATCATGAGCCCATCTATGAGTTGTGACAGTTGACCACAGATCTGAAAATAGTGAAGACATTCTGTAATCAGTGAGTATACAGCATACACTTGACTCTACTCAAGAGCCTTGAGCTTCTTGGCATGCTCAGGAGAACTTGTTGAAGCATATACATGCTCTGGGAACCATATGCATTGTCTTACATGGTTATGGACTGAAGTTATTGACTGAAAAGCTCAGTTTTGGGAAGTCAATGACAGGCTAAAAAATGTCATAAAACTATCATCATCATATAGTCAGTGCCTTGAAGAAGTACATGTTTTTTGTTACCTACAAGGAGTTGTATGGTACGGGATATGAATGTTGAATGCTATAAGCATTGATATGAGCATTGGAAGCTCTTAAAAACTGAATTCTAAATCTAGAAACAAATGTATTCACATGGTATTGGCTGGTCATAAACAGTGAATGCATTATATGGCATTGCCTCTTACAGACAGAGTGTCTGTGGATGCTTGTTTGGTCATGTATTGACCTATACACACAGTGGCATATGTATGAAGTGGGTTGAGGCTCTCTTGGGCTGAAATACATCTTGGTCTAACTGTATATTGGCTGTATACAATCTGTGAGCAGATTTATGTCACTTGTACTTGCTGGATATGCACTATTTTGTGCCGTATGGTTATGCTTGGACTGCTACATGTAGTAGCAAATGTCTATGAAGGTTTGAGACATGTATGACATGGATATGACTCAGTTTTGGCTTTGAATAAGCTGCTGGTCACTAACAATTTACAGTTTTCAGACTGTATGTATTTATCCTGGTAGTGAGGTTGCAAGAGTTTAAGCTGAAGCAACTCCAAAGCATATGTCTTGACTGGTATACACTGGGCTGAAATACCCTGGGTTTTTTACTGCAATTAATTGTAGAAAACTGTCATAAACAGTTGAGGATTGAAACTTGGTCAGTCATACTGGTTGGCTTGCAGGACGTCAGGCAGTGACTAAATAGTGTCTGGTACAATATGGCTAATGCAGAGAGGACTGACAACATAACCCAAATAGTGGGGGAAAAGCTTGACAGTAACAATTATGCCATATGGAAGTTCCGCATGGAGAACTTCTTAATAGGGAAAGGCTATTGGGAGTTGGTGACTGGAGCGGAAGCTAAACCTGAGCTCCTAGATTGACCTACGGCTTATTAGAGACGATTACACTGAGCTTGGACAGAAAGAGCTCGTAGAGTCTTGCATTGGCTCTCTTTATGTATCTCAGATGCCATGGTAATGTGGATAATGAACTGCAGCTCTCCTAAGGATGCATGGGACATTTTGGTCAAGTATTATGGCACAACCACAAGTGCTAGGAATATACAATTGAAGCAGAAGTTCAACAACATGGAGAGGAAGAGCAGATCTATACATGATTATGTCACTGAGGTTAAGACCATTGCGGATTAGTTGGCATCTGTTGGTTCACAAGTTGAAGATGAAGACATGGTTGATGTGACCTTGAATGGCTTGGGGCCTGAGTATAAGTCTTTTGACACTTCTTTGTCTGTGCGGGCTGAAATGCCTGATTTCAATGAGCTAGTTGCATTGCTTATCCATGAAGAGGTTAAGCTTGGTTTGGCTGTAGGATCTAGTAGTTCTAAAAACACGGATGCAGTTTTCTATTCCAATCAACGTGGCCATGGAAACCATGGTAGAGGCTATGGATTTGGTAGAGGAGGCCAGCAAAATGCATCATATGGCAATAACAACCAGCAAGTATCAAATCCAAGAAGTGGTGGAAACTTTAGAGGCAGGGGGAGATCTAACCCTAGAGGTAGAGGCTCGTGGCAATAGCAGCATCCATCTGACAATCCGAACAAGGATAAGGATTGTCATTACTATGGGAAGTATGGGCATATTGCTAAGGACTGCTAGAAGAAGCAGGGCAATCAAAAAGGCAAACAACACGGGCATTTTGCTACATTTAGTCAGGCAGATGATACTTCAGGAGATAGATTGTTTGCCATGCAGTATGTAAAAGATAGAGTTGCTGAAAAATGCATTGATGATGCAGTTTGGTACATTGATTCAAGGGCATTGAACCATATGACTCCTCATGGTGATTGGTTCACTGATATGGTGGCTAAAAAAAATGGCTATATCTATAGAGGTGATGACACGGAGCATAGCATTGAGCATAAAGGCAAAGTGCCCCTTATGGTTCATGATGGAAAAAAGAAAAACTTGCTTGATGTATTGCATGTTCCTTCGATTACAAAGAACCTACCGTCTGTTGGTTAGATGATGGAGTAGAACTTGCAGGTTAGATTCAACAAGTATGGTTGCTTTATTGAAGAGTTTGGTAATGGATGCAAGTTGATAGCTCGCGGTCATAGGAATGGCAGAATGTTTACTCTTGATGCGACCTTGCCAGAGCTAAATTCAACTATGTTTGCCCATGGTTCTGGCACTATCAAAGACTTGGAAATTTGGCACAAGAGAGTGGGGCATGTAAATTTGCAAAGGCTGCAAATTATGCAGAAAAAACAGCTTGTTACAGGTTTACCCAAGTTTCAATATTTAGATATTGGTCATGTATTTGATGCTTGCCAGTTTGGTAGGCAGTCAAGATTGCCATTTGTCAGGCATGTAAGGCAGAGTACACCTCTACTGCAGTTAGTGCACTTTGATGTTTGGGGGCCAGCCCATAATGCATCCATGGGAGGCTCAAAGTATTACGTGATATTCATTGATGATTACAATCGTTATACTTGGATTTACATTCTGAAGACAAAGGATGAGGTTTTTGTTGTTTTTCAACAGTTTAAAAAGTAGGTTGAAAAGGAATTTGACTGTTATATCTCTTGCTTGAGATCAAATAGTGGTGTGGAGTATGTATCAAATGAGTTTGACAAATTTTTGGCTCAAAATGGCATATGCAGGCAGCTTACCTGTAGCTACACTCTTCAACAGAATGGAGTAGCTGAAAGAAAGAGCAGGGTCTTGATGGAAGCTACTCGTGCCATGATGAATCAGAAGAAGATGCCACTCTATTATTGGGCTGAGCCGGTTATGATAGCCATGTATATCTTGAATCGGACTCCCACTGTAGGTATTCATGAGATGAAATTGTTTGAGAAGCTGTATGGCTATAAGCCGGATGTAAGTCACATGAAAGTTTTTGGTTGTCTTGCTTATGTGCATATTCCAGATGAAAAAAGGAAGAAACTGGATCCAAAAGCGCATAAGTGTGTTTTCATTGGATATTCGTAGGAGAAGAAGGCATATAAATGCTATGATCCCTCTACCAGGGAGACCTTGGGGATCCCTCTACCAAGGTCTCCCTCTACCAAGGAGACCTTGGTGAGCAAGGATGTTATTTTTTATGAGATGGGTTCTTAGTATGTATCACCGGCAACAGTGCCATCAGAGCTCCATCAAATTATAATGTGTATGTCCACAATGGGTTTACACAATCGGCCATCAAGAACTCCCCTATTCGTAATGATGATAATCAAAATTCAATATATTTAGAGGATGAACTGACAGCTCCATCCCACCTTCTTCATTAAACTCAATAGGGATGCTTGTCAAGATTTGTAAACAGTGATGGCAGAAAACTTTAATCTCCCAAACAAAGGTACCGTCTTCTTGCTCAATCACTTTGTATTCTTTGCTTTACCAAATAAGCTTCCCCTAATGATATATTTGTTCTAGATATGGGTGATCCAAATAAGGGATTAACCGCCCCATCGACCTCACTACTATGTATTAGGGTAGAGCAATTACACTATAGTTTCAAATGATGGCTTCCTTGGGTTACTATCCTTTGGTCCCTCTATCTTAAGATTTTGGTCTAGGATTTTGTTAGGTCAATTAGTAGTCATCTTTTTCAACTTAGAACTCTATCGGGTTTTAAGTTCGCCCTAGGGTCTCCTCGTACTCAAGATAACGAGAACTTGTATCTACTCCTCTCACAAGTCAAGTGTAAACCAAGTTTATTTACCATTTCGAAATAGTTACGAGTATCAAATGTAGCTTGGCGAGTAGTCATTCTTACTAAGTTGCTTAGAGTACAACTTGGGTACACTCTCCCACACTTGATAGTGACCCATAGGCTATTTATATAGCCTCTACCAAGCTAGGGTTAGGGTTTCCCCTGCCCCTAGGTCTATTCACACTCATCTGCCCTTATACTCCCTTGCTTATAGTGGGTTCATATGCCTGTCTTCTAACACCCCCCCTCAATGCCAGGGTGGCATTGGATTACAAAGCATGTAAGATGTCCCCCCCCCTTCTTGGGATGTCCCCCCCTTCTTGGGATGCCTTTATAAATCAGGCTTACAAGGTTGTTTTAGGTAGATGATTTAAAGAGTCAAAACACTCGATCTTCAGATGGATTGGAGGCATAGTTGGCCACCAATTCTTTGGGTATATCAGGAGTGTTGGGGCATTTACTAGTGATATGCCCTGTCTTCTTGCATTTGTTACATTTTATCTTCTTGGGATACTTCTTCGAATAGTTGTTTACAAGATGTCATTTTTTCTTACAGAAAGAACATCTAGTGAGAGCTATATGTACCAATACTTGATCATGGGAAGTTGAAGATGCCTGATTGTTGCTGCTTTCTTTGTGGTTCCTCTTTTCGTCATCCAAATAGGATTGAATGGTACTTGCCAATGTAGGATTTGGAATGTTGATGAGAGTGGTTATAAGAGTAGAAAACACCTGTTTTATAGCTTTTAGGAGAATAGCAATAGCATCTTCTTCATGTATTGAAGCTTGTACAGAGGCAAGCTGTGCCATAAGTCCCTTCATGTGAGAGATGAATTTTCCCAAATCTTCTTCTGATCAATATTCCAAGCTAAAGAATTCAATTTTAAGGAAGATTTTAGTATTTTTACCAGTGGCTCCATAGAGCTTTTCAAGCTCATCCCATTTTTCTTTAGCAGTGTTTAGTTGATCAACATGATGAATCAGGGATTCATCTAAGTGTAACATTACGATTGCTTTAGCACGTTGGTCATCCTCTATATCAACCAGATTTGCAGATTTTACAACTCTACTACCTTGAATGAGAGGCCAATACCCTCTCTCCATCATTTTGTATTTTATAAGTACCTACCATGGGTGGAAATCTTTGCCATCAAACTTTTGAATTTGAGGACGGACATCAGCATATGTTGTGGTCATTGGGAAGGTCTTACCACTTGTTAGGACAAGGGCAGTGTCTAGTCCCTTGCACTTTTTCCACTGAATGCGCAAGCAAATCAGATAATTTGAAATCAAAGTTGCAATGAAGAGAAATTCTAAAAATCATATAAATGTAATATTTCAAAGTATGACTGTGGTGGTCCTTTCTTATGTGCAAACTTCTTCCGAGGTTTAATAGTCTTTTTAGGTTTTAATGAAGTAAACCTAGACTAAACTTTAGGCTCCTCCTTGTGGTATGGCTTAGTGGATGAAGCTTGTGTTAGACAAGGTTGGTCTATGATCTCAATGCTTGTTGCTGATGATTCCGAGGAGAGTACAATGACACTCATCCTTTTGATTTCATTGACTAGTGTACTTGAAACAAAGTCACTCACGGTATGCAATACACTTCTAGTGTATGCGTTTATAATTGTACACATAACCTTACAACAATATACAAAGAGGAATAACACTCACTAGATTTTAGTGAATACCCAGCAAGCAAATGATTAGATGATTAATGATTAGTGTTTAGAAACACTAATGTCAAGCTTAGTGAAATGCTTGAATGAAACCTGGTTGGAAGTCAGCTTCCCGATGCACTTAGTGATATCCATTGAGCATGCCCAAGAGCTTTTAGATATGGAATAAGCTTCAGAGAATATGCTTC
The DNA here is from genome assembly GCF_053477565.2 of Lygodium microphyllum. Taxonomy (NCBI): domain Eukaryota; kingdom Viridiplantae; phylum Streptophyta; class Polypodiopsida; order Schizaeales; family Lygodiaceae; genus Lygodium; species Lygodium microphyllum. The sequence continues at coordinate 139,155,001 of NC_141148.1, forward strand.
AATGATTAGAATCACTGTTAATGAAGCTCAGAGTGAAAAAAGTGACAAAATGCCAAGCTTAGAGCTTGTTGGCTATGGCTGCCACAAGATACACAGTTTTAGGGTTTGGCAGAGATCTCTCTCAGTGGGTGGAATTTCTAGAAGCCCTCTTGTGGGAAGATGGCCCACTAGGGGGGCTATGGAAGCCCTATGGTGGTGGCAAAGATTGCGCTGCCTACCCACACCACGCTGTCAGAAACTGCGCCATTTCTGAGATTTGGACAATGCTGCCCACAATGTCGACTAATCCTGAGGTTTATTATGCCATGCTGATTCGCCTTGGGATAGGCAAGATGTCCCTAGAAGAAATCAGAGGGAGATATGGCCTCCTTTGTCCTCCCCAAGTCCTCCAATGGAGGTAGGCTGCAGGCAGCTATGGAGAAAAGAAGGATAAGATGAAATAGATGATATCTCATGTGCACTTAGTGATAGCTGGGGCTGAGGGAAGCTGAGGAGATCAGAGATGGATCTGATACCATGTTGGAAACCAGATTTGTAGTATTGGAATGTGTGCACAAGAGGGAGAAGAGAGCTCAAAGTACAAGAACAAAATCTTGCTTACTAAGTTTCTTAGAGTACAACTTGGGTACACTCTCCCACACTTGATAGTGACCCATAGGCTATTTATATAGCCTCTGCCAAGCTAGGGTTAGGGTTTCCCCTACCCCTAGGGCTATTCACACTCATTTGCCCTTATACTCCCTTGCTTATAGTGGGTTCCTATGCATGTCTTCTAACACCAACCCTGAGGGGAAATTTGCCCACCTCCCGGTGATTTGGAGCCCATGTAGATCCTCACATAGGTACAATAAGTGGACAATTGAAGATTGAAGCGCTTTCAAAGACCCAAGTGCTTTCAAGAGAAAAACATGGTAAAATAGTGAATTTACAAGACACTGCAGGGTATATACAGGTCTTTACAAGTACCAATTTCATTACTGAAGTACAGGCTAGGCACTAGAGGGTTCCATAGGTCCTATTCAACCTCCTACAAGGTTTGGTAGCTATTTGGGAGCACCATTTTACTCTTACAGGTGGAAATACGATATTTACATGTTGAGTGGGGACAATTTGATCTTAGAGATGAATTTGCAGAATTTTTTGTCCTAAACTAGTTATGGCATGCTATAGCTCATCTTAAAGAGGGCATCGTTGGCTTTGATTTGAATCAAAATATTTGCAAATCAGAGTTTCTTAGCTGAAGATGCCACCCTGTCAAAAACTATCACGTTTTTGAGATTTGGACAATGCTGCCCACGATGTCGACTAATCCTGAGGTTTATCATGCCAAGCTGATTCACCCTAGGATAGGCAAGAAGTTCCTAGAAGAACTCAGAGGGAGATATGGCCTCCTTTGTCCTCCCCAAGTCCTTTAGAGGAGGTAGGTTGCAGGCAGCTATGGAGGAAAGAAGAATAAGATGAAAGAGATGATAGCTCATGTGCACTTAGTGATAGCTGAGGCTGAGGAAAGCTGAGGAGATCAGAGATGGCTCTGATCTCCTCGGCTTGGGTACACTCTCCCACACTTGATAGTGACCTATAGGCTGTTTATATAGCCTCTGCCAAGTTAGGGTTAGGGTTTCCCCTGCCCCTAGGGCTATTCACACTCATCTGCCCTTATACTCCCTTGCTTATAGTGGGTTCTTATGCCTGTCTTCCAACACACAATAGCAATACTTGGTTTTGGAGAGCTAAGTTAGTGTTTCTGCCTGATACACCATTCATGTTGATAGTGGCGCCTTTGGCCAATCCTTCTTTTGTAGTTGCGGCTTTTTCGATTACTTGGGAGAGTTTACGCTTTGGGGCCATTTTGGAACTGGAAAGCAACGTTCACTTCTCTCAAAGGACTCTTTGGTGTCGGAATTCCCTATGCCTTGTCTTTGAATTTTGCGATCTCCTTGTCCACTTAAAGGCAATCGATGGAGTGGCTACGGGACTCGCGGTGGGGGGAGACAAAAGTTGAGCCTTTCCCCAAGAAAGGGTTTTTTTTTTAGCCTCTTCTCCCTCTCTCTCTTACTCTCTCCCTCTCTCTTTCTTCCTCTCTTACTCCAGGTTCTCCTTTCTTCTCTTTCCTTCTCTCTTCCTCTCCTTCACTACCTCTCCCTCTCCTTCTCTCTTTCACAAATTGCCAGCAAGGGGAAGAGAAGAATAACGATTCTGCTTGCTGGGGGAAAATTTAAGGGGAAAGGTGAAAATAGTAAGGGAAATGAAGAGGGTTTTTTTTTCCTCCCCCGGTTTAAGGAGGGGGGAATTTATAAGGGTGAGGTGGGTAAAGATGGGAGGGGGGGTTCTCGTTAACATCATCATGGTGTGGTGATTGTTGGGGGTAAAGGCGCCTCCGCCTAGCCACCCGTGTATTACTACACTGATAGTCACCACCATTGCACACTGCAGGTGGTGGGTGCCCATCACCGTCACTTTATTCTCTATTCTTTTAGTGACAGTTTGAATAAAGGAAGGCCCGTCACACATTGTGACTGTTGGAGTTCCCATTTCTTGTCTCTCTTTCTTGCTCTTGCTCTCCAACCATAGCTCTCGGGTGCAAGCTTCAATCCTTCCCACCTTTCAACTGGTATCAAAGCACAACTTTCTGACTCTTGAGCTTGGCTCTGGCATTCTCAGCTTCCCAATGACTCCCCACTCGCATTGGGTCTCCTTCCCAGCAGCCATAGCTCATTCTCTTGAGCTCCCGTCACTCCCGACTTCCCGAGCTTCTTCTCGGCCTATTGAGGTACCATCAGGGCATTGATATTGAGGTATTGCTTCATTATTTTAGAGTTTTACTTTAGTCCACAGGTCTAGGTAAACAGGGTCTTCACAGGTTGTGGGTAGCCATAGCTCACACCTCTTGGAGCTTCTTTCACCTGGATCTTGCTTCCAGCCTATCAAGGCTTGCCGAGGCTCGGTGTAGGCCTTCTTTGGCCTCCATTTGTGCCCCCTTTGGATACCATTGTTGACATGTGGGACAGTAGACCCCCCTAGCCAGCCACGTTTTTTTTGCGCCTATTTCAAAATGAGGCCCAAAAATCACTCTTTTTGTCATATCTCGGGCATTCGGAACCCGATTTAGGAAAAATAAGAGTCTAAGTTGGGATTTTTGCATGCTCCGGATGCGATGGTGATGCTTGATTTGCCAAATTCTGATGACATAATATTCTGCAACAGATTTCAGGTCTGAGACAGCATGTATTTGTATGCCTATGGCTTATATGATGCTTCTACTGATGTCTATTGATACCGGATCACTTGTGGATGTTATGTCTCTTATGTGAGACACATTTGGAGCTGATTTAGCTCAACCATTGACTATTTTGAACAATCCCAAATCTGTCCAAAATAGGGCAGCCACCTATTACTTCAATTTTATGCTTACAGGTCTTGGCATTTGATGCCCAATTATGCTCGATTGGTGCCTATACATACGGGAATGTATGCCTATGGTTTGCCTATGGATTTGAGCTTGGATTGAGCATTGATTTGCTCTGTTTACAGAGGTTATATGTTGCTAGAAACTTTAGTGGTGGCTAAAGCTATTTATGCTACAATTGGGTTATGCCCATAGGTCACGGGGTGCTCTCGGCTACTCCAATATGATGTCGTGATGTATTTGGACTATGCCACATGTCTTGTTTATGCTCCGGAATGCTTTTGAGCTAAGATTAGAGCTCGATTTGGGTTTGACTGTCACTTCTTTGCAGTTGGTATTTCATCTATGACATGGTTTATGCCTAGGCTACCCAGTAAGAGTTATGATGTCTTGGTGAATGCTTTATGCTTTGGCTATGGATGGTAGTTGTTTGAGCTCGTCTGGACATTCATTTGAGTATTACCTTGAGTAGTTGGACATTGACTTGGATTTTTCCGTTATGACTTGGCTTTTTCCATTACGACCTTGGATGCTATTGAGGCATTGTCTTGGTTACCTATCTTTGGTACCTTGACTTGGTTTGATTGAGTTGTTGAGCTCATTCATCCACCTTTTGTGCCAGTGGGAGCATCTTGTATGCTTGACCGACATTAAGCAGGGGGTTTATGCTATTTGAGAATTTTGCATATATTTGAGACTTTGGGATCTCTTACACTTAAATATTGCATGGTTCATGCACTGATATCTTGGAGTTGCTTTTGACTTGAGCTTGGGATTTGCACTCTTGTGAGCATACACCTACTAATGTCAGGTCTTGCCAATGTTATGTATACTTTGCCCTATTGTCCAAGGGGTATGCCTACTCATCTGATAGATGCTTTGGTGACATGTTTGGGTGTTTGCTCAGGGTCTTGATGACTGTTTGGTATTGATTTATGCCCGTTTATGGTTGGTCATGTCTTGGCTGTCATTTCTTGACTTGGTGCAATGATTTGGTCAGCAATTGCTTCTCACAATACCCTGTTGTCATTTATTACAGCAAGCATATAACTCTGGACTGACATGGATTTTTCATGCTGAAACGATGTATTTGACTAGTACTTGGTGGGCAGCAGCTTTGATTACGCTTTTCTTGCCATTTTCTCTCGATTTTGGTGATTTTTTAATCATTTTCTGTAGTAAACACAAGCAATTTTGAACTGTTCTATAGTCTTCCAGCCTGCATTATGGCAAGTTCATCCACCACTGATCATGCTATTTTCAACATCACTAAGCTTGATGGTACAAATTACTCTTATTGGAAGAGCTAGATTTGGCAGGTGTTGGTGCAGAAATCGTAGATCAATCCATTGAGGTTGAGCGGGCATCCGCTTGCAACTATGCCAAATGAGGAATGGTTTGAGCTTGATGAGTTATGCAAGTCCACTATTGTATTATCTCTCATAGAATAAGTTCATTACAATGTATTTGAGAAAGAATAGAGTGTATGGAAATTGTGGGATAAAATCAAGAATCTCTATGACAAGAAAAGTCCAGTGAGTCAAATGTATTGGCTGAAGCAGGAGGCGAAGGGAGACCAGAGCGGACTGGTCGGATCTGCGCATGAAGGAGAATGTGACTATGTCTGCTCACTTGAGCCAGATCCATGCTATACTCAAGAACTTGACTTCGTAGGACATCACTTCTGCAAAGGATATCACTCCTCTTTTCTTGCTTGGTACTCTTAATGAGTCATGGGATATATTTCGTACTGCATTATGTGCCTCTACTGCTACCTTGAAATTATCTAATGTTGAGAGTGCTCTTCTGCAAGAAGAGGTTAACCGTAAGAATTTGGATGCCTCTCATGTGTTGCATGCTATGACAGTTAGAGACAGGAATGATGGATATGGAAAGCATGGCAGTGGCAGTGGCCATGGATGGGATTCTCAAAAATCTTGGTCCAAGTCTCGTGGGAAGTGACGTAACAAATCCCGTGGCAGGAATGCAGATGTTACTTGTCACATTATGGAAAAAAGGGCCATATTAGGCCACAATGCCATGAACTGCGCAATGAAAGGTGAAAAGATAAGGGGAAAGACAAACTGCCGGATAGGTCTTCTGATCACAGCATAGTGCCTGCAAAGTCCAGTGTTAAAATTGAAGAGATCAATGTTATGCAGCCTGAGGATGTTGATGATGATGACTATATCCTTGCAGCTTCTTCTAGTGCTTCGCAGATGACGGAGATACACTCTATGTATGCACAGTGTTGGCTCTTGGACTCAGGTGCATCCTTTCATGTGACGCCTTGCCGAGAGTGGTTTCATTCATACCGTACTGTTTCGGGTTCTGTGTGCTTGGGTGATGACAGCTCTCTTGATATTGTGGGTATTGGTGATGTTAGGCTACAGTTTCCTTCTGGTAGTAGTTTTGTTCTGCAGGATGTACATCATGTACCTACTTTGACATGCAGTCTCATGTTAGCTGGACAGCTTGATGATGCAGGTTATCATGTATCTTTTGGAGACTCTGCATGGAAGATCACTCATGGCAGACTTGTGATTACGAGAGGTGCCAAGGATGCCAGCCTCTAACCCTTGATTGTATCTGCTTCTTCCCTTGATCATGTTTTGTCTGTGGGTTCTATCCCACATGTATCTCTTTGGCATGCACGTTTGGGCCATATGTCTTTGAAGGGAATGAAAATGCTTTCTGGTTTTTTGCAGTATTTACCGCCCCTTGATTATGCATGTTTTGATTCATCTTAGCATTGTCTTTATGGCAGGCAGACTAGGTCTACACATAAGAAGTCTGATAGGCCACACATGAGTGAGTCCTTGGCATTGCTACGTTCGGATGTCTGTGGGCCCATGTCTTGTCAATCTATGGGTGGTGCCAAGTATTTTGTTACTTTCATAGATGATTTTCACGGAAAGTTTGGGCTTATCCCATTAAGCTGAAATCTGACCTCTTGTTTGTGTTTCAGAGATGGCTTGCATTGGTTGAGAATTAGTCTGGGTATAGGCTAAAATGCCTAAGGACAGATAATGGGGGTGAGGATGTCTCACGTGCTTTTGAGCAGTTATGTGATGAGAGGGGTATTAAGCATCAGTTGACCACCCCCTGCACCCCCCCAGAATGGTTTGGCTGAGCGGATGAATAGAACCATCCAAGAGCATGTACGTAGTATGCTTAGCCACGCAGGCCTACCATAGAGCTTTTGGGCTGAGGCAGTTAGTACAGCTATGCATATCATAAACAGATCACCTTCTAGTGGTTTGGATTTCCAGGTGGCTGAGAAGGTATGGACTGGAAAACCTCCCTCTTATGCACATCTTCATGTCTTTGGATGTGAGTGTCAAATGCATTTTCCTTGGTTATGGGGATGCAGGTGAGATGGTTTATCGTCTCTGGGATCTGCAGGGATGGAAAGTCATCCGCAGTCATAATGTAGTCTTCCATGAAGACAAGATACATAGGCAGCTTGAGAGAGTTATTGAGATCTGCAGGGTTATATTTCAGGAGGAGCCAAGAGCTCCCGTACAGCCAGTTGGATAGCCTACAATTGTAGCAAATGCTCATGGTCAGGGTGTTGGATAGGCAATTGGGCAGGCAGCAGATCTTGTCGTGAGATGGTCTGCTAGAGACAGACGTCTACTTGATAGATTTCAGCCCTCGATATATTATGTCTTGGTTGCAGATGCAGGAGAGCCTTTCACTTATGATGAGGCTATGTGCAGGGGTGAAAGTCACTCTTAGGAGAGGGCTATGCAGTCTGAGATAGACTCCTTGCATAAGAATGACACTTGGGATTTAGTTTTCTTGCCTACGGGCAAGAAGGCTTTGCCATGCAAGTGGGTGCACAAGCTGAAAAGCACCCCTGGACATCCCAAGCTGGCATACAAGGCTAGATTGGTAGCAAATGGTTTTAAGCAGGAGCATGGTGTGGACTTTGATGAGGTCTTTTCTCCTGTGGTTAAGATGACCACCCTGCACTTAGTCTTGGCTTTGGTTGCTCAGCTTGACTTGGATTTATACCAAATGGATGTCAAGACGACTTTCTTACATGGGGATTTACATGATGAGATTTATATGGAGCAACCAACCTAAGGGCTTTGCAGAACCTGGCAGGGAGCACCTAGTGTGCAAATTGAAGAAAAGTTTTTATGGCTTAAAATAGGCACCTAGGGAGTGGTATCATAAGTTTGATGCCTTTATGCAGACACAGGGCTACAGCAGGAGTGGTATGGATCTATGTCTTTACACAAAGAAAGCCCGTGATGGTTCTTTATTGATTTTGGTACTCTATGTGGATGATATATGTTGATAGCAGGGAAAGCTCATGATGAGCTATATGCACTTAAGGCTCAGCTCAAGAAGAGCTTTGAGATGAAAGATCTGGGACAGGCCGCTCACATACTTGGTATGCGTATTAGACGCGACAGGCATCAGGGACTCCTCTACTTGTCACAGAGGGAGTACATTCATAAAGTCCTTGAGCGCTTTCGCATGTAGGACGTAAAGCCTATTAGCTATCCATTGCCTTCTTATGTGAAGGTATCACAGGCTGATTGTCCGCAGACAAATGAGTAGAGGGCTGAGATGGCCAATATTCCCCGTGCATCCACAGTGGGTAGTCTTATGTATGCCATGATCACCACTAGTCCAGATATTGCATTTGCAGTTGGTGTTGTGGCACGCTATATGGCTACACCTCGCAAGAAGCATTGGGATGTTGTGAAGTGTATCATGAGGTACTTGAAGGGCACTACAGATATGTGCATATGCTATGGCAGCTAGGATACAAGAGTCGTGGGGTACACTGACTCTGATTATGCAGGACATGCAGATAGTAGGAAGTCCACTTCCGGCTATGTATTCACCTATGCTGGAGGTGCTATTTTTTGGATATCCAAGGTGCAAAAATGCACGGCCCTTTCTACTACAGAGGCCGAATATGTTGTAGCCACTGAGACTTGCAAGGAGGTCATTTGGTTGGGTCGTTCGGTTGCTGACCTTGGTATTGATGCCACCCCTACACTGCATTCGGATTCTATGAGTGCTATTCAGTTAGCCAAGAATCCGGTCTTCCATGCGAATACGAAACACATTGAGGTGAGGTATTGAGAGTGGAGTTTTGAGCCCGGAGTGTGCCTAAAATTTGCCAAAAAATCTGAAATTTCGGGGAAAAATATTTAACATCGAAGGCGGCGGCTCCAACTAGGACGATTTTAAGCACCAAGTGAAAGACGACTTTTAAAAGGCGCCCGAGCGACACTTGTGGATTTTTAATAATTTCTCAAACTGCTGTGCAGGTTGTCAGGGGTTACCAGCCAATGCCGGATGTCAAGCCAGACACCTAGAAATTTACAGCTCTCAAATCGAAGCCCGGATGGGAAAATGGCCACAAAATTGGCAATATATGAAAAGGTGGACACTTGGGAGGCCAAAATTGGGCATGCCTTTTGGGTTTGGAACCCCCCCCCTCAAAATTTTAAGCATACAAGCTCAAAAACATGGACAGAGAATGGAGGAAGAAGGCGCCATCTTCACGCCAAAATTTGCGCCAACATGGGGATGGATGGAGATTGCAGCCTACAAGTAACCCACACAACTGATCATACCCCCGATCTTCTCCTTTCTTGCTGGTCTCATCACCTGTCTTCACCCGTGAAATGGCTGTGGGAATGAAGAGAACTAGATCTAGTCTTTCTCTCTCCTCCCTCTCTCTCCCTTAAGGGGTTGTTCTTGTGTGCAAGAGGAAAACGAAGAATGGTGGAGGAAAGCTTGTCCAGATGAGACCGGATTGCTTCTGGATCAATGAAGACATCAAGATTGCTGATTGTGAAGATGCTAGACATTGAATGTGGGCTGACCCGCAATCCCGTACCAAAAGCGAGATCCCGAGACATGAAGGCTAAGCGGTAATTCAATTTTTTATGAAGAAAAAATGAGTTTTTTGCTATTTGATTGATGAAATATTGTTTCCATGGGCTAAATATGCATTATGTTGTTGTTTGCTATGAGTTTTATTAATTTATGCTCAGAAAATCAGAAAATCATAAGTGATACGGTTGAAATTAATGGTGTAAAACCCGTAAAACAAGCGTTTAAGGGGTAAAATGGGGGTTTTTTGCAAAATAAAGGGGGAATATGAGATATAGCATCTACAAAACCTGAAATTTTGCTTTCAAAAAATCTAAGGGCCACAACCCACAATCAAATTTAATTTTAGTCATTATTCATTAAAGAAAAATAGAGGAAAATTACCAAAAAATGGTGAAAAATGGGTTTTAAATGGGAGAAATTTAGGAAACGATAAAAAGAAAATTCTAGAAAATTACATAAGTGTTTGTGCAATGTATAATGAAGGTAGAGCACAAGGTTGGACTCAGTTTACCCTCGTTTCTATGTTTTCATTCGTGTTTATTGCTTTCTCTACAAAGAAATACACATAAAATGACTCTTTCACCTATCAACCAATGCAAAACATTAAATGGTAGGGTGAGAGGGGAGTTTGAGCGTCAAAGTATGATTTTAAATTTGATTTATGTGTTGCATCATGCCTTTATGACGTTGTTTTAAAATAAAGGAAGAGGCAGCATGAGCGTAAGGCTCGGTGTCTCTCCTCGTTTCAATACATAAGCGTTAGCATGGAAATCATGGAAAGATTGGTTTCGCACAATACACAATGCTGATTATATTATGTTTCTGCACTAAACCATTCACATTATGCACTATGCATGGTTCATGGTATCAAAGGAGAAACTCCTGGACTGCATAACAATTGTTTTCTTAGGAATTTGACCCACGATTGAGAGTGTAAGGTTATCCCTTGCCGTAGGATAGAGGGGCGGTTTCCTAAGGGATTGTTAAGTGAGGACACATGGTATATCTTCTGGAAATACGAGAAATGTAAAAGAGGGGAGTTTGTGTTCGTTTGTGTTATATGTTTAGCAGTGCATCAAAGGGCCAATCCCTGCGATGTAGGAGAGTTGCAGTGGGGCCGCGATGTTTCTACCGTGAGGTTGCCTCCATATGTGTGTGATCGTGGCATTGCCAATGTGTATGGGTTCTCCCTCTAAGGAGTTTAAGGGAAACGTTGGACTATAAACTATAAACGCATAAATTAAGCTTTAGGGCAGTTTGTCCTTTAGCATTAGATTGACGCTCTTGGTCCGCGAGGCTGTGAGGGTGTTTGAGTGTCATGAGCATGAGGTCCGGCTAGTGCCATAGCCAGTGCCGGCCCATTTGAGGTCCCATCAGTGGTACGTCTGTGGCGGGAGTTGCCTATAAGTGGCAGTTTTCGAATCTAGGGTTTCAAGGGACTCTAAATTATCCATAAAATGGGGTTTGTTCAAGGATGGAAAAACTTGGCTTTCCCTATACAAAACTTACCAATGCACTTCGTTAGTTATGTAGAGCATGAGTCTTGTGCAGAAGATAATTTATGTGATGAAAAGAGTAGCCCATTAGTGGTTACCCATCCTCTAATACAATGGCATGGGCTGAGGTTCGCCTTGGTGTGGTCTCTACCCAAGAGAAATCATGTTTAAACATCCATCAACCTAGAGGGCATGAAACAAGCATGTTGGAAACTAGGGTAGTTATGGCATCAACAAGTTATCATGCTAAAGCCATGATGCCATGGGAAAGTGCTGATATACGATGGAATATGCTTGTGGTTGAAGCATCCCGTGTAATGGGCCACCATGAGGACATAGTAGGCATCACAAGGATATTAGAAGCCCTAGCTATCAAGGGAAAACCGTTGCTTAAAAGGCATGGTTCCCAAGTTTGAAGAAGTGGTAATGATAAATCTGCTTTAGATAAGGACCAAAATCTCTTATATAAACCCGGTATGTACTTTCCTTTTAAAGGGAAAAGTATGGAAGATCCTCTAAGAGGGGATCAAAATGACATGTTGAAACTTATAGGACTCCCTAGACCACTCAGTGAGTTGGCAGAAATGGATGTCAATGAGGATATTAACCTCCCTACACCGAAAAGGGTGGGGATGGAAGAGGTTAAAGATCTTAAGAGGCTGGATCCAGATCATGATGAATATGAAGATTTTAATGACCTGGTGTTGATCCCAAAGGAGAGGACTAAATGTCCTCCTCTTTATAGGGATCTCCCAGTGTTTTATGGGTTGCCAAATGAGGATCCGATGATTCATTTAAGAGAATATGATCTAACTTGCATTGCAAGTGGGTTCGACGATATCCATCGGATGCTTGTATTCCCAAGTACCCTGAAGGGAGAGGCAAGGAAATGGTATTGGAGCCTCCCAAGAGGGTCGATCAAATCATTTGAGGAGTCTTGTGATAGATTTCTAGATGAGTATGAAAAGCAGCTCCCTATGATTCAGGTCTTAGGGCAGCTTATGCAGTTTAGACAGGAGTCTTATCTTTCTATTAAAGAGGATGCTAGAGCCTTTGATAGTACTCTTAGGCTTTGGCCAAGAAGAGCCAGTGCATTACCAAATGATGTGCTCTGCGAGCTCTTTCTGAATGGCTTAGAGATTAATACGCAAATCCAAGTGGGACTACCAAATCCTAAGTCGTTAAGGGAAGCAAAAATGCATGCCATTCATTATGAGGGTCATATTCAGAGATGTTGGGAAAACTTTTGGATTTTTCCCCGCTCAGTACAAGTGCAACCTAGCTTCCAACCATTTCTGCAAGAAGACAGCTCACTTGTTGATACCAAGGCAGCCTATGAGGGAAACCTTGGTGGCCAAAATCTCAAAGCAGAAAATGGCCACCCTATGAGTAGTAATGACATGCCTATCAGTGAAAAGGTTCCAAGCCATGTAAGTCCCATTAGGGCTTGCAACACTTCCACAAGAGGTAGTTGTAATGGCAACATGGATAGGACCAATGGGCCTATGAGTGCTGAAAAGCATTTTGTGTGTGGTTCTAATTTTGTTGCTAGTAAGGCTCTTGAGAGAACTTTGGTGTCGGAGTCATGCTTCCAGGTGGATGTTGTTCCCTTCAGTGAAAGCATGGTTCTTATGGGAAAAAGTTTGTAGTATGGACGTAAACAAGTAATGGCATCTTTTGTAAAGAGGATGAAAAATGCTAAAAGTCCACCCGTGCTTCAAAAAGGTCATAAGGATGTGAGGCCATTTGTCCATAGGGATAAGTTTGCATTGACTTTGTTAGACCAGTGCAGCAAATTGAGGGAATGTAAGAATATTAAGGGAAATGTGAGATGGGCTTGGAGACCCAAAATCTCCAAAAGTGTGCCAGGAGTGTCGGATGCAAGGCCAAGGATCCCATCTGGATATATTTTGTCGAACCCCCAAGAGGATAAGATTGGATATACATCTGAAAATATACACTGCCTTGGGATACACCCATGTAATGTGCCTAGGCTTGAAACTCTACCTAGTTTGGGTTGCAGCACTGATTTATGTGAAAACCCAAATAGGGGAGGTTAGAATGAGTACAAAGCTATGATTCGTTCTCCCAAAGGGCCCACTCAGCCGCTTGAACGACCAATTTATTCGGATTACAATAAGTGTGGAGCATGCGAGCCCACTGAGGCCGTTCATTCAGCTCATAGTGCTCAAGAAGGGATCCGCCTTATTGATGAGTTATTTGTGGAAAGGCTTGGACTTGTAGCTCTAAAAAAAAACCTAAGATTTTTAAAAAAATACAAGATCAAGCTTTTAGCTGACTTGCATGAGTAGCATGGGGCTAGTCGACCTATGATATGCTATCCTTGGCACCCTAGATAGTCTAATAGGGTGTGATATATATGCCAAGGACATCAGCATTATGTGGACTAAAATGACCTATCTAGTTTTAAGCTAGGAAGGCTAGATGCTTTGGATATTACGTCCAGATTTCGTTAGGCCAAGAGGGCCACTTGTCTGTTTAGTACAGGTGCGGTTAATGGTTTCTTGTTTTAGTTCTATGCTAGACAGGTTCAGAAGAAGAGCTTGGAAGGAGCCTTTTGTTGTGCGGAAGCTTCTCGTGGCCCTATCCAGATGATATTTCTCCTTTATGAGTACCATGTTTTATGTTATATGCGTCTGTGTACTTGTAGGGGTTTTTCGTTTCTTGTTGGGAACCGGCAACCAAGGCATGAAGTCCCAGGTTTAGGTTCAGTATGTTTGAGGGAGGTTTGAGTAGTCATGGCCTCCTGTAAAGACATTGTCAGGCATCAAAAGACCTATTTCAAAAGGTGGTCCTAGTGACCCTGTTCTGCTAGCCTGCTAGGCAGCCGTTCTAGGAGTTCTTGTTAGTTGTGACGCAGTTAGAGAAGCCTGGAGAAGGAAAAATAATGATGATAGAAGGAAAGAAATCTTGAATATCTCCAAGAAACTAAATATATACAAAGGTGTGTAAAAAGGGGTTCTAACCACCTCTAAAAATAGAAAGGAAAAGAAAGGAAAATTTATGAGCAGTTGATCATCACATGGTGGAGGCCTTGTAGGTTCCTGGGGACGAGTCAGACTCGGGGCTGATGCCTTGTCTTCCTAGGGGTGGCGTCTTGCTGGAAAAGAAGAAAGTAAGGAAGGTTGGAGCGAAAATAAAAGTGAGCGTCAGAAAAGGATTAAGTGTCGCCTTGCGAGGGCTTGGTACGTTCTTGGGTATCGAGACAAGACTTGAGGCCGATGCCATGTTCTCCTTGGGTTACTACGCTCACTCCCTCCTTTTTACATGCTCGAGTATGGAAAATAAAACCCTAAAAGAAGAAATGTAATCAAAGAAAATACTTCTTGATCACGCTATAGGAGTCCTCCCCTAGTAGGAGCTCCTAGTTGTGTTGTCCCTGGTTAGGTAGGTAGTTTAGACCACCACTTAGGGCAACCTCTTTGATAGTTATTTTTAGTTTGGCTGTGTTGGAGCAGTTGGTTAGTGACTTGCTTCAAACCTTCTATGAGATTTTGCTAGCCCTACTCCTTGTGGATGTCATGCCTTGGTTTTGTCAGGGGGTAGGGTGAGCATTGTGATGTGTTTAAGTGTGTATCTATTTTGTATCAGCTTGATGCTTCCTTTGGTTGTTTTGTGCAGATCTAATGTGGGATTCGACGGGCTGAGTCGCCCTATCCCGTGTCGCCAACGAGAGCAGAGTTTTGAGCCCGGGATGTGCCTAAAACTTGCCAAAAATATTTAAATTTAGGGGAAGAATATTTAACATTGAAGGCGGCAGCTCTAGCTCGGATGATTTTAAGCACCAAGTAAAAGACAACTTTTAAAAGGAGCCCGAGCGACACTTGTGGATTTTTGATAATTTTTCAGATTGCTGTGCGGGTTTTTAGGAGTTACCAGCCAATGCGGGATGTCAAGCCGGACGCCTAGAAATTTACAGCACAAATCGGAGCCCGGACGGGGAAATGGCCACAAAATTGGCAAGATATGAAAAGATGGACACTTGGGAGGCCAAAATTGGGCATGCCTTTTGAGTTTGGATCCCCCCCCCTTCAAAATTTTAAGTATACAAGATCAAAAAAAGTGGAGAGAGAATGGAGGAAGAAGGCGCCATCTTCACGCCAAAATTAGTGCCAACATGGGGATGGATGGAGATTACAGCCTGCAAGTAACCCACACAACTGATCATACCCCCAATCTTCTCCTTTCTTGCCGTCTTATCGCCTGTCTTCGCCCATGAAATGGCTGTGGGAATGAAGAGAACCAGATCTAGTCTTTGTCTCTCCTCCCTCTCTCTCCCTTAAGGGGTTGTTCTTGTGTGCAAGAGGAAAATGAAGAATGGTGGAGGAAAGCTTGTCCGAATGAGACCGGATTGCTTCCGAATCAATGAAGACATGAAGATTGTTGATTGTGAAGATGCTCAACATTGAATGTGGGCTGACCCGCAGTCCCGCACCAAAACCGAGATCCCCAGACATGAAGGTTAAGCAGTAATTCAATTTTTTATGAAGAAAAAATGAGTTTTTATGCTATTTGATTGATGAAATATTGTTCCCATGGGCTGAATATGCATTATGTTGTTGTTTGCTATGAGTTTTATCAGTTTATGCTAAGAAAATAAAAAAATCATAAGTGATATGGTTGAAATTAATGGTGTAAAACCGGTAAAACACGCATTTAAGGGGTAAAATGGGAGTTTTTTGCAAAATAAAGAGGGAATATGAGATATAATATCTACAAAACCTGAAATTTTGCTGTCAAAAAACCTAAGGGCCATAGCCCACAATCAATTTTAATTTCAGTCATTATTCATTAAAGAAAAATAGAGAAAAAATACCAAAAATGGTAAAAAATAGGTTTTAAATGGAAGAAAATTAGGAAACGATAAAAAGAAAAATCTAGAAAATTACATAAGTGTTTGCGCAATGTATAATAAAGGTAGAGCACGAGGTTGGCCTCAATTTAGCCTCATTTCTAAGTTTTCGTTCGTGTTTATTGCTTTCTCTACAAAGAAATACACATAAAATGACTCTTTCACCTATCAACGAATGCAAAACATTAAACGGTAGGGTGAGAGGGGAGTTTGAGCATCAAAGTATGATTTTAAATCTAATTTATGTATTGCATCATGCCTTTAGGACGTTTTTTTAAAATAAAGAAAGAGGTAGCATGAGCGTAAGGCTCGGTGTCTCTCCTCGTTTCAATACATAAACGTTAGCATGGAAATCATGGAAAGATTGGTTTCGCACGATACGCAATGCTAATTTTCTTATGTTTGTGCACTAAATCATTCACATAATGCACTATGCATGGTTCATGGTATCAAAGGAGAATCCCCTGGATTGCATAGCAATTGTTTTCTTAGGAATTCGACCCATGATTGAGAGTGTAAGGTTATCCCTTGCCGTAGGATAGAGGGGCGGTTTCCTAAGGGACTGCTAAGTGAGGACACATGGTATATCTCTTGGAAATACGAGAAATGTAAAAGAGAGAAGTTTGTGTTTATTTGTGTTATATGTTTAGCAGCGCATCAAAGGGCCAATCCCTGCGATGTAGGAGAGCTTCAGTGGGGCCGCGGTGTTTCTACCGTGAGGTTGCCTCCATACGTGTGTGATCGTGGCATTGCCAATGTGTATGGGTTCTCCCTCTGACACGTTTAAGGGAAACGTTGGACTATAAACTATAAACACATAAATTAAGCTTTAGGATAGTTTGTCCTTTAGCATTAGATTGATGCTCCTGGTCCGTAAGGCCGTGAGGGTGTTTGTGTGTCATGAGCATGAGGTCCGGCTAGTGCCATAGCCAGTGCCGGCCCATTGAAGGTCCCATCAGGCATCACTTCATACGTGGGGTCATTGAGGACAAGTCTGTTGACTTTATGAAGATCTTGACTGACCAGAATCTTACAGATCTACTCACGAAAAGCCTCTCTACGGAGTGCTTTGCCTTCCTCCTCAGGAGGTTGATGGGCATGGGATGAGATGACGTCTTTCCTCATCGTGTTGTACATGTGTACATGTTGTACTGTCTTTCTTCTTTTTTCTTTTCACTCCTCACTAGGGAAAATTTGCCTTTAAGTGGGAGGTTGTTGGGGGTAAAGGCGCCTCTCCCTAGCTGCTCGTGTATTACTACACTGACAGTCACCGCCACTGCACACTGCAGGTGGCGGGCACCCGTCACCATCACTTTATTCTTTATTCTTTTAGTGACAGTTTGAATAAATGAAGGTTTGGTCACACATTGTGACTGTTGGAGTTTCCATTTCTTATCTCTCTCTTTCTTGCTCTTGCTCTC